>NW_024114394.1:0-9608 GCF_003073215.2 Triticum urartu | reverse complement strand
ACAGAGGAGAGATCGTCACTAGATGTTTCATAGCGAGTTGCGTGTGTTTACCTTGGCACCGCGTGCCATGAAGCAGTAGGTAGGAGTGGAGTCGTTCTTGTCATTTGCGTCGGTGTCGGTGTTGCAGTCATTGTCTTCAGTGTTGAAGATGGACTTGGCGACGTATGCTGTAGCCAGACTCGCATGCCAGAATCAGACTCCTCCTCAGATCCACCTCTGCCTCCTCAGATGCGGACTCCTCCTCTGAATCCATCCTTGCCAACAAACGCACGTGCCTTGCCAGATGAGCTCTTCTTGTGTGATGAAGACTTGGAAGAAGACTTTGAGTATTTCTTCTTTTTCTTGTCGTCAGAATCATATTCTTGCTCTTCTTCTTCCTTCTGTTCTCATTGTCCCACTGTGGACACTCAGAAGATGAAGTGTCCAGTTTTCTTGCACTTGTGACATGTTTTCTTCTTGTAGTCATGAGCAGAAACTTCATCATTCCTTGAGCTTGATCGTGAAGATTTTCTGAAGCCTTTCTTCTTGGTGAATTTTTGGAACTTCTTCACTAGCATTGCAAGTTCTCTTCCAATGTCTTCAGGATCATCAGAACTGCAGTCAGATTCTTCTTCAGATGAGGAGACAGCTTTTGCCTTCAAGCACGAGTTCGCCCATAGTTTGGACCGTAGATATCTCTTTTCTCAGAAAGCTGAAACTCATGTGTGTTGAGCCTCTCAAGTATGTCAGACGGATCGAGTGTCTTGAAATCAGGACGTTCTTGAATCATCAGGGCTAGGATGTCAAACGAACTATCAAGTGATCTCAGCAGCGTCTTGACGATTTCATGTTTGGTGATCTCAGTAGCGCCGAGGGCTTGAAGCTCATTTGTGATGTCAGTGAGCCGATCAAAGGTGTGCTGGACATTCTCATTGTCATTTCGCTTGAAGCGGTTGAAGAGATTGCGAAGGACACTGATTCTTTGATCTCTCTGGGTTGATATGCCTTCATTAACTTTGGAGAGCCAGTCCCAGACCAGTTTGGATGTCTTCAAGGCACTCACACGGCCATACTGTCCTTTGGTCAGATGACCACAGATGATATTCTTGGCAGTAGAGTCCAGTTGAACGAACTTCTTGACATCAGCAGCAGTGACACCTTCTCCAGCCTTGGGAACGCCGTTTCGACGACATACCATAGGTCGACGTCAATGGCTTCAAGATGCATGCGCATCTTATTCTTCCAGTAGGGATATTCAGTTCCATCGAAGACGGGGCAAGCAGCGGAGACTTTGATTATCCCTGCAGTCGACATAGCTAAAACTCCAGGTGGTTAAACCGAATCACACAGAACAAGGGAGCACCTTGCTCTGATACCAATTGAAAGTGCGTTATATCGACTAGAGGGGGGGTGAATAGGCGATTTTTATGAAAGTCTTCAAAACGTGAGAGTTATGAAGACAAACAGTGAAGATTATGCCTATTACTATGCAGCGGAAGTTAGATTACACTAGGCCAGCCATGGTCATGTATTCAATAGAGTGAAAGCGCAATGACAAACAGCTTCAGTGTAATAAGGATCAGGTAGGAAGAAGTTATGAAGCCAAACAGATCATACATTCATGTTGTGAAGACAAAAGATAAAGCAAGCATGCAATGGCTTCACAATGAATAACTGTAAGTAAAAGGAAGTGAAGATGAAACCAGTGACACGTTGAAGACAATGATTTGTTGGACCAGTTCCAGTTGCTGTGACAACTGTACGTCTGGTTGGAGCGGCTAGGTATTTAAACCAAAGGACACACAGTCCCGGACACCCAGTCAAGGACACTTAGTCCAAGACACCCAGTCCTCACCGTTTTCTCCTTGAGCTAAGGTCACACAGACCTCGCGCAATCACTCAGGTAAGTCTTCAAGGTAGACTCCAAACCTTCACAGACTTCGTTCACTGGCAATCCACAATTTCTCTTGGATGCTCAGAACGCGACGCCTAACCGTCTGGAGGATGCACAGTCCTCAAGTGTAATAAGTCTTCAGATCACACAGACACGAAGACTTAAGTGATGCCCAATTTACTCTGGCTCTGGGTGGTTAGGGCTTTTCTCCTCACTAGGAATTTTTCTCTCAAAGGCTTCGAGGTGGGTTGCTCTCAAACGACAAAAGCCGTGCACTGAAATCTGAGCAGCCAACCGTTTATGGTTGAAGGGGGTGGACTATTTATAGCCACTAGGCAACCCGACCTGATTTGTCCGAAATGACCTTGGGTCACTAAGGAACTGACACGTGTTCCAACGGTCTGATTTCGAACTCACACGGCAACTTTACTTGGGCTACAAGTAAAACTGACTTGTCCGACTCTGGACAAGATTTGCTCTCACAGTCTTCGCTCGAAGACATAGGATTTGAATTAGGCATCACTTTAGTCATTCTGACTGGTTCTCTTGGACCCCACTTAACAGTACGGTGGTTCCTATGACTCAACATAAATGAAATAAAACTACAAAGAATCTAAGTCTTCGAGTTCCATATCTTCTCATGTCATTGTCTTCAATATGAATATCTTCATAAACCACCATTGTCTTCAATGTCTTCGTACATTTTTAGGGGTCATCTCTGGTAATAAAACCGAATCAATGAGGGACTTCTACCTATGTTTTCCTGCAATTCTCACAAACACGTTAGTCCCTCAACTAGGTTGTCGTCAATACTCCAAAACTAACTAGGGGTGGCACTAGATGCACTTACACTTTCTCTCTATTCTTCCGTGGTCAGGTCTTGAGTCTTACTCAATACTCATACCTTATAACACAGCCAAGAACTCCTTCTTTGCCGATCTATTTTGAACTCCTTCAAAATCTTGTCATGGTATGTGTTCGTTTGAAAGTACTATTAAGCGATTTTGATCTATCCTTATAGATCTTGATGCTCAATGTTCAAGTAGCTTAATCCAGGTTTTCCATTGAAAAACACTTTTCAAATAACCCTGCATGCTTTCCAGAAATTCTACATCATTTCTGATCAACAATATGTTAACAACATATACTCATCAAAAATTCTATAGTGCTCCCACTCACTTCTTTGGAAATACAAGTTTCTCATAAACTTTGTATAAACCTAAAATCTTTGATCATCTCATCAAAGCGTACATTCCTATTCCGAGATGCTTACTCCAGTCCTTAAAAGGATTGCTGGAGCTTTGAATACTTGTTAGCATCTTTCAGGATTGCCAAAACCTTCTGGTTGTATCACATACAACCTTTCCTCAAGAAAATCGTCGAGGAAACAATGTTTTGACATTCTATCTGCAAGATTTCACTCACTTTCTTGTAAACGCAGGCTTCTCCATAAGTCTACATAAACCCAAACGCTTTGATCATTTCATTAAAGCGAATGTTCCAACTCCGAGATGCTTGCACCAACCCATAGATGGAGCGCTGGAGCTTGCATACCTTGTTAGCATTCTTAGGATCGACAAAACCTTCCGGTTGCATAATATACAATTCTTCCTTAAGAAAGCCGTTAAGGAATGCCGTTTTGATGTCCATTTGCCATATCTCATAATCATAGTATGCGGCAATTGCTAACATAATTCGGACGGACTTCAGCTTCGCTACGGGTGAGAAGGTCTCATCGTAGTCAACCCCTTGAACTTGTCGATAACCCTTAGCGACAAGTCGAGCCTTATAGATGGTAACATTACCATCCTCGTCCGTCTTCTTCTTAAAGATCCATTTATTCTCTATCGCTCAACGATCATCGGGCAAGTCTGTCAAAGTCCATACTTTGTTTTCATACATGGATCCTATCTCAGATTGCATGGCTTCAAGGCATTTGTTGGAATCTGGGCCCGCCATCGCTTCTTCATAGTTCGAAGGTTCATCGTTGTCTAACAACATGATTTCCAGGACAGGGTTGCCGTACCACTCTGGTGCGGAACGTGTCCTTGTGGACCTACGAAGTTCAGTAGGAGCTTGATCCGAAGTACCTTGATCCAGAAATTTCCAACAACAATAACTAGTGAGCCTCTAGTTGACTAGCTCGTTGATCAATAGATGGTTATGGTTTCCTGACCATGGACACTAGATGTCATTGATAACGGGATCACATCATCAGGAGAATGATGTGATGGACAAGACCCAATCCTACTTGTTGGGGAACGTAGTAATAATTCAAAATTTCCCTACGTGTCACCAAGATCAATCTAGGAGATACTAGCAACGAGAGAGAGGGAGTGCATCTTCATACCCTTGAATATCGCTAAGCGGAAGCATTACAAGAACGCGGTTGATGGAGTCGTACTCGCGGTGATTCAAATCGCGGAAGATCCAATCTAGCGCCGAACGGACGACGCTTCCGTGTTCAACACACGTACAGCTCGGGGATGTCTCCTCCTTCTTGATCCAGCAAGGGGAGAGGATAAGTTGAGGGAGAACTCCAGCAACACGATGGCATGGTGGCAATGGAGCTCGTGGTTCTCCAGTAGGGCTTCTCCAAGCACTATGGAGAGGGAGGAGGTGTAGGAGGAGGGAGGGCTGCGCTAGGGAAGAGGTGCGGCTGCCCTCCCACCCCTCCACTATATATAGGGGCAAGGGGAGATCCCCTAGGGGGCGGCGGCCAAGCAGATTGGATCTCCCTAGGGAAAATCCTAGGGAGACTTGCCCCCCAAGCCAAGCAGGTGGAGGCGCCCCACCTCCCCAAGTAACGTGGGAAAGGGTGTAGGGGGCTCACCACCCCTTAGTGGGCTGGTTTGCCCCTTCCCCTTTGGCCCATGAGTCCCTCCAACACTTGCCGGGGCTCCCGAAACACCTTTCGGTCATGCTGGCCATAGCTTGGTACCCCCAGAACACTTCCGGACTCCAATACCCTTCGTCCAATATATCAATCTTCACCGCCGGACCATTCCGGAACTCCTCGTGACGTCCGGGATCTCATCTGGGACTCCGAACTACCTTCGGTAACCACATACTATTTCCCATAACAACCCTAGCGTCACCGAACCTTAAGTGTGTAGACCCTACGGGTTCGGGAACCATGCAGACATGACCGAGACACCTCTCCGGCCAATAACCAATAGCGGGATCTGGATACCCATATTGGCTCCCACATGTTCCACGATGATCTCATCGGATGAACCACGATGTCGGGGATTCGATCAATCCCGTATTCAATTCCCTTTGTCAAACGGTATGTTACTTGCCCGAGATTTGATTGTTCGTATCCCAATACCTCGTTCAATTTCGTTACCGGAAAGTCACTTTACTCGTTCTGTAACGCATGATCCCGTGACTAACTGCTTAGTCACATTGAGCTCATTATGATGTTGCATTACCGAGTGGGCCCAGAGATACCTCTCCGTCATATGGAGTGACAAATCCCAGTCTCGATTCGTGCCAACCCAACAGACACTTTCGGAGATACCTGTAGTGCACCTTTATAGCCACCCAGTTACGTTGTGACGTTTGGTACACCCAAAGCATTCCTACGGTATTCGGGAGTTGCACAATCTCATGGTCTAAGGAAATGATACTTGACATTAGAAAAGCTTTTAGCAAACGAACTACACGATCTTGTGCTATGCTTAGGATTGGGTCTTGTCCATCACATCATTCTCCTAATGATTTGATCCCGTTATCAATGACATCTAGTGTCCATGGTCAGGAAACCATAACCATCTATTGATCAATGAGCTAGTCAACTAGAGGCTCACTAGGGACATGTTGTGGTCTATGTATTCACACATGTATTACGGTTTCCAGTTAATACAATTATAGCATGAACAATAGACAATTATCATGAACAAGGAAATACAATAATAACCATTTTATTATTGCCTCTAGGGCATATTTCCAACAGTCTCCCACTTGCACTAGAGTCAATAATCTAGTTCACATCACTATGTGATTGTAATGAATCCAACACCCATGGGGTTTGATCATATCTCGCTTGTGAGAGAGGTTATTAGTCAACGGGTCTGAACCTTTCAGATCCGTGTGTGCTTTACAAATCTCTATGTCATCTTGTAGATGCAGCTACCATTCGCTACTTGGAGCTATTCCAAATAACTGCTCCATTATACGAATCCTATTTACTACTCAGAGTCATCCAGATTAGTGTGAAAGTTTGCATCGACGTAACCCTTTAAGACGAACTCTTTTACCACCTCCATAATCGAGAAAATTCCTTAGCCCACTAGTTACTAAGGATAAGTTCGACCGCTGTCATGTGATCCATTCCTGGATCACTCTTGTAGCCCTTGACTGACTCATGGCAAGGCACACTTTAGGTGCGGTACACAACATAGCATACTATAGAGCCTACATCTAAAGCATCGGGGACGACCTTCGTCCTTTCTCTCTCTTCTGCCGTGGTCAGGTCTTGAGTCTTACTCAATACTCACACCTTGTAACACAGCCAAGAACTCCTTCTTTGCTGACCTATTTTGAAATTCTTCAAAATCTTGTCACGGTATGTATTCATTTGAAAGTACTATTAAGCATTTTCTATCTATCCTTATAGATCTTGATGCTCAATGTTCAAGTAGCTTAATCCAGGTTTTCCATTGAAAAAACACTTTTCAAATAACCATGTATGCTTTCCAGAAATTCTACATCATTTCTGATCAACAATATGTTAACAACATACACTCATCAAAAATTCTATAGTGCACCCACTCACTTCTTTGGAAAATACAAGTTTCTCATAAACTTTGTATAAACCCAAAATCTTTGATCATCTCATCAAAGCGTACATTCCAACTCCGAGATGCTTACTCCAGTCCTTAGAAGGATTGCTGGAGCTTTGCATACTTGTTAGCATCTTTCAGGATTGACAAAACCTTCTGGTTGTATCACATACAACCTTTCCTCTAGAAAATAGTCGAGGAAACAATGTTTTGACATCCTATCTGAAAGATTTCATAAATAATGCAGTAACTGCTAATATAATTCCAACAGACTCTTAGCATCGCTACGAGTGAGAAAGTCTCATCGTAGTCAACTCCTTGAACTTGTCGGAAAACATCTTAACGACAAGTCAAGCTTTCTTAATGGTGATACTTACCATCATTGTCCGTCTTCCTTTTAAAATCCATCTGTACCCAATAGCCTTACGACCATCAAGTAGTTCTTCCAAAGTCTATACTTTGTTTTCACATGGATCCTCTCTCGGATTTTATGGCCTCGAGCCATTCGTCGGAATCCGGGCCCACCATCGCTTCTCCATAGCTCGTAGGTTCATTGTTGTCTAGCAACATGACTTCCAAGACAGGGTTACGTACCACTCTGAAGTAGTACGCATCCTTGTCGACCTACGAGGTTTGGTAGTGACTTGATCCGAAGTTTCATGATCACTATCATAAGCTTCCAGTTCAATTGGTGTAGGTGCCACAGGAACAACTTACTATGCCCTGCTTCACACTAGTTGAAGTGACGGTTCAATAACCTCATCAAGTCTCCACCATCCTCCCACTCAATTCTTTCGAGAGAAACTTTTCCTCGAGAAAGGACCCGTTTCTAGAAATAATCACTTTTGCTTCCGGATCTGAAATAGGAGGTATACCCAACTATTTTGGGTATTCTATGAAGATGCATTTATCCGCTTTGGGTTCAAGCTTATCAGCCTGAAACTTTTTCACCATAAGCGTTGCAGCCCCAAACTTTTAAGAATGACAGGCTAGGTTTTTCTAAACCATAGTTCATACGGTCATCTCAACGGAATTACGTGTGCCCTATATAAAGTGAATGTGGTTGTCTCTAATGCCTAACCCATAAACGATAGTGGTAATTCGATAAGAGACATCATGGTATGCACCATATCCAATAGGGTGCAGCTATGATGTTCGGACACACCATCACACTATGGTGTTCCAGGCGGTATTAGTTGTGAAACAATTTCCACAATGTCTTAATTGTGTGCCAAACTCGTAACTCAGATATTCATCTCTATGATCATATCATAGACATTTTATCCTCTTGTCACGACGATCTTCAACTTCACTCTGAAATTACTTGAACCTTTCAATAATTCAGACTTGTGTTTCATCAAGTAAATATACTTAGCATCTACTCAAATTATCTGTGAAGTAAGAACATAATGATATCCACTGCGTGCCTCAGCACTCATTGGACTGCACACATCAAAATGTATTACTTCCAACAAGTTGCTTTCTTGTTCCATCTTATTGAAAACAAGGTCTTTCAGTCATCTTGTCCATGTGGTATGATTTGCATGTCTCAAGTGATTCAAAAACAAGTGAGTCCAAACGATCCATCTGTATGGAGTTTCTTCATGCATATATACCAATAGACATGGTTCGCATGTCTCAATCTTTTAAAAAATGAGTGAGTCCAAAGATCCATCGACATGAAGCTTCTTCATGCGTTTTATACCAATATGACTCAAATTGCAGTGCCACAAGTATGTGGTACTATCATTACTATCTTATATCTTTTGGCTTGAACATGTGTATCACTACAATCGAGATTCAATAAACCATTCATTTTAGGTGCAAGACCATTGAAGGTATTATTCAAATAAACAGAGCAACCATTATTCTCCTTAAATGAATAACCGTATTGCGATAAACATAATCCAATCATGTCTATGCTCAACGCAGACACAAAATAACAATTATTTAGGTTTAACACCAATCCCGATGGTAGAGGGAGCGTGCGATGTTTGATCACATAAACCTTGGAAACACTTCCAACACATACCATCGTCTCACCTTTGGCTAGTCTCCGTTTATTCTGTAGCCTTTTATTTCGAGTTACTAACACTTAGCAACCAAACCGGTATCTAATACCCTGGTGCTACTAGGAGTACTAGTAAAGTACACATTAATATAATGTATATCCAACATACTTCTGTCGACCTTGCCAACCTTCTCATCTACCAAGTATCTAGGGTAGTTCTGCTTCAGTGACCGTTCCCCTTATTACAGAAGCACTTAGTCTCGGGTTTGGGTTCAACCTTGGGTTTCTTCACTAGAGCAGCAACTGATTTGCCGTTTCATGAAGTATCCCTTTCTTGCTTTTGCCCTTCTTGAAACTAACCATCAACAATTGATGATCCTATTTGATTTCTACTTTCGCGGTGTCGCAAATAGCTCAAGGATCATCATATTTATCCTTGATATGTTATAGTTCATCACAAAGCTCTAGTAGCTTGGTGGCAGTGACTTCGGAGAACCATCACTATCTCATTTGGAAGATTAACTCCCACTCGATTCAAGCGATTGTAATACTCAGACAATCTGAGCACATGCTCAACAATTGAGCTTTTCTCCTTAGTTTGCAGGCTTAAGAAACTTGTCAGAGGTCTCATACCTCTTGACATGGGCACTAGCCTAAAATCCCAATTTCAGTCCTGGGAACATCTCATATGTTCTACGATGTTTCAAAAACGTCTTTGGTACCTCAATTCTAAACCATTTAGCATTACACATTGAACTATCATGTAGTCATCAAAACATGTATGTCAGATGTTCGCAACATCCACAACCGACGCTCGAGGTTCAGCACACTGAGCGGTGCATTAAGGACATTATCCTTCTGCGCAGCAATGAGGACAATCCTCAGTTTACGGACCCAGTCCGCATAATTGCTACTATCAACTTTCAACTAAATTTTT
>NW_024114393.1:0-11903 GCF_003073215.2 Triticum urartu | reverse complement strand
CCAAAATTTATTTCGGTTTTCCAGGCGCTTTCCATCGCACAGTACTTTCGTACTATGGACACCAAGTCGGCAAAGCGTGTAATTTCGCGACGACTTATGGCATTGAGGATTCCCTTGTCCGTGCAATTATTGCAGAAGAATGAGATTGCGTCTTCCTCGCGGCAGTCCTTTATCCTGTTCTTGACCAGGAGGAATCTGGCCCAGTAATGGTGTACTGTTTCTTCGGGCTCTTGCCTAATTTGGGATAGATCGCGTATGTTTGGGTGGGTGGGTGGAATTGAATCCGAATCCTCACCCAATCTGAGGCTCAATGGCCAAGGAGTTTCCGAACTCGAAAGTTTGGATTCTTGGATGTTTTCCGGTAAATCTAGCCCGCTGCCTGATTCTGGGTTCAGGCTTTGAGTGACATCCTCCCCTCCGCGGGTATCCGGCTTGGAGGGATCGGGAATCCGGACGTAGCTAGTCCTTAAGATGGATGAAGGGTTGCCGCATTGTTCTTCCACCACTGCAACGTGATGGGTGACCTGGGGAGAGTTAATTTCTCTCAGATCGTTGAGGCCCAATCTGATCGTAGTCTGTAGCGACTCCCAGGGCGGCGATGCGATCCAAGAGCTCGTTCAGGGAAGAGAGCTCCATTGGATCTAACTGCTCGGCGAGTTCCGAGTTGACGTGAAGATTGCTTTCGATGACCCGAGAAGTCATCATCGGCGCGGCGGCCGAACAGGCGGTCATAAGAAAACCACCTAGCCGGAGAGTTTGGCCGATAGCCAGAGCTCCCTCAGCGATAGTGCCGTCTTTAAAGACGGGACGAGACATCCTTCCTGGTGGCGACGGCACAGCGGAACTCTCAATGAAAGCACCAATGTCGGTGTCAAAACCGGCGGATCTCGGGTAGGGGGTCCCGAACTGTGCGTCTAGGCCGGATGGTAACAGGAGGCACAGGGACACGAAGTTTTACCCAGGTTCGGGCCCTCTTGATGGAGGTAAAACCCTACGTCCTGCTTGATTAATATTGATGATATGGGTAGTACAAGAGTAGATCTACCACGAGATCAGAGAGGCTAAACCCTAGAAGCTAGCCTATGGTATGATTGTATGTTGTTGATTGTCCTACGGACTAAAACCCTTCGGTTTATATAGACACCGGACACAGAGGGTTAGGGTTACACAAGGTCGGTTACAAAGGAGAAATACAGGTTGAGTGGACAGACCGCACCACAAAGAGGAGCAGGCGGATGGAATCACCAAAGGAGAATGACGCGCGATGGAATTGAACCGACTCCAGAAACAGCAAAGCGTTACGCGCTGCTCTTACGCGAGCGGCCAAGAGCTACCCCCATACAACGGCGCCACACATGCCATAAGACTAAATTGGGAATATTATCTCATATTCTAAAAAAACGCCGGTCGCATCACACAGCACACGAGTGGAGAATCTAGATAGACAAGTCCCTGGAGGAGGACCCCGAGAAACCCCCGCATCATCCAGCAGACGCACAGCGACAGTTTATGCGACAGGCCGACTTGGGAAGACACCACCTCCTCCAATGAGAGGAACGCGCAGAGACAGTATCATAGGCTTTGAGGACTGCGCACATAAAATTAAATCGTACGGACCGGCTTCCCTCTTCCAAGAGAAGGCCAAACGGGAGCACCAAGCTCGACGACCCCCAGAATACCCGACAATTCCGTCGTGCCCAAAAGAGGATTTCCCTGTATCTGAACAAAACTCAAGCCACCAAGGCGTTCCAATCAACAAGCGAGGTTATCGCCGCCCCCCCCTCTCCCGCCGACACCCGCATACGATTAGCAAATAGCCACTCAAGGTTAAAAATAGCAACCAACTCCAGTCTACGTTGACGATATCTTTTCTGGATTCTTTCTTGATCGTGTTTTTTCATCTAACACGCAGTACTAGTACTAGTTACAACTTTCTGGGGATCTTGCATGTGATTTTTGTGTGCCAAATGACGGTTCTAAATTCCTCTTTTGACCAAAACATGCGAGAGGTTGACACTGATTTCTTATAGATTACTTTCAACTACTCCCTCTGTCCCAAATTTCTTGTCTTAGATTTGTCTAGATACGGATGTATCTAATACTAAAATGTGACTTGATACATCTTATCTAGACAAATCTAAGACAAGAATTTTGGGACGGAGGGAGTACTTTATGAACATCAATGCTACCTTTTAAGAGGGTATATTTGCCTCAGTAACTTGTGTTATGGATATTGCATGTAATCCCTCTGCTCTCATGCCTTTGAAGACATGTTCTAGTGTCTTTGTTCACTCATTTCTGTGCGTATATGTAGTCATATATGGAGTATAATATCGAAAATCATCTTATATTTCTGAACGGAGGTAGTAATAAAATATGGTTTCTGTTTGAATTAGAACCAGGTCCGCGGTGGAGATGAAGTTCTCAAAGTCATGCCGTGTGAACTGGAAGACCTGATGATGAGTTCTACTGCTAAACTATCCAGCTGTTGTGTCCTTGTCGCCACGTGTCCTGAACTAGTGTTTTCCTGTAGCATTGTTGTCAGGCATGTTCTCGAGGCTGTACTTGACCACAACAATTTCCTGGTTGTGCCTTCGATTACGAAGGGTGTGGTTCTTGTAAAGCTTCCCAACAAATCTGATGCGGCATGTCTTCATCATCATGTTTATGAGTGGAAAGACCACTCTGTTAGGTTCTCCAAGGTTGACGAGATGGTGATGGTGCATGTAGACATCTCTCACAAAGTCCATGGCCTAGTCAGTTATGCGGGGTTCATCCCGTAGGTCGGTGGCAAGAAATAGTCTGCAGAGTTTAATTAGTGCAACTTTGCTTGTCTGTAGTAAGTACTATTGTTCAGTACTTGATTTGTGTTTGTGAACCCTGTATTGTTTATTAGTACTGCCGCTTTTGGTGTGTGGTCAGTCCTGAGAACGGTCTATGTTAATGTCTGTCCACTCAATTCAGTCTGTATATTTTGAAGTATCCAGATCATATTTTTTGTGAGGAGTTTATCAATTATGGTTACACTCCAATATCTGTATGCATTGCAGGGTTTATCGCACCCACCAGGATTTCCAGTCCCATGGATGTTCGGTCCATACGATTTGTCACGACCTTTGGACTTGGAGCCTGTGGGAAGGCAGCATGCCACGCGAATGATCTAATCCGATGAATCGAGCTGTGTCAGCGCACACCTCCCGCTACACCTACTAGGTGCGGTGACAGGTAACCCTTCCGAGCGCGCGGCCCAACACCATTCACCGCGCCACCCCAGGGCGAACCACAGAGAACACGGATAGCCTCATATGGAGTGAACGCTCATTTGATAATCCCTTTTTAGGTACTTCACAAGTCAATAATCATGTAAGGCGTCTCCCGCGATAACACCGCAGATCTACGTGCCACTTTCACTATTCTAACAATGAACATCTAATATAATGATTTCACTCACATAAAATCTATTATTCCACCAGTATCATCGTTTTCCATATATACCTCACGTACCATTCGATCAAATCCCCGAGGGTTTGCAAACCCGTAAACATCGAATCATATGATGGCACAACAGACCTGCGGTATGGATCGAGGATTATCTCCTTCATATCCACATGGCCCGCGGCAGACGATTTCTCACGCCATCAAATACCTCCCACTCAAGCTTAAAGGACCAGCTCGGCATTGGCTCAACAGCTTGCCAACAGGTCAATCAGTTGTTGGGAGGACCTGGAAGCCGCATTCCTCGACAATTTCCAGGGCACTTATGTGCGACCCCCAGACGCCGATGACCTAAGTCACGTAATTCAGCAGCCAGAGGAATCGGCCAGGCAATTCTGGACACGGTTCCTAACAAAGAAAAATCAAATAGTCGATTGTCCGGACGCTGAGGCCCTAGCAGCCTTCAAGCACAATATCCGGACGAGTGGTCTGGCCCGGCACCTTGGACAGGAAAAGCCGAAATCTATGGCAGCACTCACGACACTCATGATTTTGAGCGCCTTGCTGTAATTGCGCGGGAGAAGACAGGCAACGGTTATGCGTGTGCATCACGAGAGCCATCTGCGACATATGCAGATACCCATCACTATGACGCTAGAGGATATCACAATAGGAAGATGAACGAATATAGACCTATCACGGTCAACCACCAGAGCCGAACATTCAGATGGTCACAAAGATACTTGACTCATAGCAGTCGCACAAAGCAGACAAGAACGACACCATCAAACTCAGGCGACAAACATTGCACATCGAACTGCCCTGAGGAATACGGTAGATAATGCCACCCTTCACATCGACACCGGATCAGCCAGGTCTCTTGTCAAACTACCGGTCCCGGGCACAGACAACAGCACATTCAGAAGGGACAGCAGACCATCCAAGCGTGGAGGACGTGCACCCTAGACCCCGCTGTCGGACGCGTCGAGCAATAGCGATCTGACAGCCTATAACTTATCGGCAGATCGGATGCATTTGCTGACGACCAACTACAGCACCTCCCGTAAAGTTCCGGCCCACACTCAGCAGGCCTGCTTCCATACACAAAACCACCAAGCTCTAACTAGTGAGCGGCTCAGCTTCACACGCAGCAGAGCATGGCATGTCTAGGAGCACGCCCTACCCAAATGAACGACCAACAAGGTTCATCGCCAATCACTGCATTCCGACTGGTCAACGCAGGCAGACCCCTGACGAGCGCGGATATTCGACACCATCTGGGCAGAAGGCTTTATTACTTCCCCCACGGACTAGCACGTTACCTCAGGAGAACTTCAGTAACGCAATAATAAGTCACCGACAAACACACACCATGTCCTCCCTGGAGCACATGCCCCACAAGCAAGGAGCGGACGCTGCGTTATAGGCGTTCTGGACCCATTTTACTTTCCATTGCTGGTATGCAGCCATATGGTATCCACCGTGTACAACTTTACCCCATCTTGCTTGGTAAAGTTCTAACACACCACGAAGAGGCCTCTAGAGCAACGGAGGAGTCGTCAATCAATAACCGTGCGCGCGAGCCACGCGAGGCCCACCAACTCTGATCAGGCAGAGACAACTCACGCCCCTCTAGCGACAATTGCAACCTGCTCGAGGCGGATTTGCCTTAGGGTAGGCATTGGCTCTAGACCAAATTACATATGACAAGAGTAGTTCTGTCCAATTTCTCAGACTTGGACAAAAGGTCAAGTCAAATCAATCATATCTGTTGTAGGTAAGGAGCGTACTCAAATAAGCGGAACCTTCCTGCGGCAGCAGCACACTGAAGCCACTAGCCTTTACCAGATCATCACTAGTGCAAGTACTTAACAGAATGCGACACATCGCAACTGCCGCATCCCGAACTAACTATTCCTACGAGAAGATTTTCATAAGGGTATATACAGCAGCGCTAAAACACCGTAACATGTCGTGAACCTAAAGGCCCGTAGTTAAATATCATCATATATGGTATGCATACAAGTACACATACCTTTAGATCCAAGACTGCGCAATCTCTACCATCTGGCTTGGATGTATGGGTCTTGAGGAACTTCCGGGATCTCACCCCGTGCATCCACATATATTCCCGATAGGAGGAATTGCGTTATATTCTTCGAACCATTTATGGTGTCACTCATCTCCGGCACGCATTCGATTTCATTCCAACAGCTACCGTGCTTTATTCAATTTTGTGTACTCCTTGCGACAGCATCGAAAGCCCACAGCGTACTCGCTCGCAATATGAAAAGCGTTGAGGTAGAACACATGGGCCCCCAAACATGCAGGGTGGGCCTGCGGCCCAAAGTCCAGAACCGTGAGCCTGTCTGAGTATTATATTCTCAGCTGAACCCCCATAATGCCCGTGCGTTGCACGTAACATCAAGATGCATTTGTATGAGTATTTTATCTTGTGAGAGAAAAGGATGAACGAGGGAAGGCCTTATTTGCAAATGTGGAGAGGTGTGTGGGTACCTTTTTGCAAAATTGCCATAGTTTCCTTCCTATCCGTCAGATATAAATCGGACGGCCTATATTGCAGGATGGCAGGCACACCATCATCACCAACTCGTCTATACTGTTAAAGAAAGGAGCGTAGATGGGTGGCCAATGGGTGAGATAATGTGATGCAACACTAGAGGTGCCAGCATTCCCGGCCAGTCGGATTTCTCATATACCAGTCCGAGAGGGTCGCAAAATGATAATAGATCCGTCAGATACTTGCACTTACAGAGGTTGGACTCCTCTCTGCGGTCAAGAAATAACCCACTTTACACATGACTCGTGTAACTAGTACACTGCCTGTCTTTCCTCAGAGTCAAGCAGGCCCTTATCTAAGGCGTCGAGTACCTCGCATCGAAACACCCAACCGCGGCTCCTCCATGTGCCATAGGACAAAGCAGAGAGGACAGTCCACAGATAACACTGGGCATCGCCGTCACACAACACCGTAACAGCTACGCCTCTGGAGATCACGCGCCAGCCAATAGGAGGTAAGGCGCGGCACCCAACACCGAGTCACAGAGCACTACACAAACAACACCGCGCTAACACCAGCAGACCAGCAGTGCTGCCAATTTTTTTTTACTTTTCTCTTTTAACATCCAAGAGAGACTCGGACAGCATCGGAACTGAAGCCAATAACACTTGCGCGCCTAAGAAGTCCCTCTTGTCTCCGCGCTCAGCTCATAGAAAACCCCTCTCAGCGTTGGCATAGGGTTCTTCAGGGAATCACAATTTACGTCAATCTCAGTCTCATCCCCCGAAATCCGAAGGTCCCTGGTCCCGGCAAACCACTAGACAGAGCACCCGAACCAAGACAAGGGAATAGACAAGCCATGCATTTGCATCCTAAACCTGAGGAATCCTACAAAGTGTGTGTGTCTCATCGACTAGTCGAGCCCAAGCAGTATAATTGCGATTCCCTCACAATAATTTTCTTGCGCCAACTACTATTCACAGTCGGCGGAAACGCCCACCACTTTCCTCTCACCTAACCGGGGATTTAACGACCGCACACTATTTCACGCTAAGCCAGACCATGTATCCAAAATAGATCTCCCTAATCCTTATCGTGTTGAAATCGCATTACTTTGTAGTGTTGCACTTGACTTCCACAAGACTATTCAATTGAAATTTTTGAAGAAATAGACACACACAATGCATATTGCCCTTAATTATAATATTAAGCGTACACCTATTTACGTAGCTAATATCTACCTGACTTTATAATAATATATGCCTATGGTCATTGACATGTTGCCTAAGATTTGGATAGGAAACATGGTTCCCATACCTTTTGCGCTTGCACTGGACAACTATTTGGAACTCAAAACCATTACTCAAGATGCTCACAAAAATAGCAACCCTTAAGGCACGAAGTAACATCTTAAGTACTGCGCCACATTGAAGACCTTTAGTACCCCGCTTCAACAAACTGGTGTGAGAAGTCCGAACTTTAACTAACTAGCACAGATGCACCCGAACTTATAGCATTATATGCATCGGCTCCGAATCATGTCTTGGGTCAATAGTTGGGTTTGCCCGGCTCCTATGTTTTGGTGCCTTACGTTCCGCTATATCGGCTAAGGTAGCACTAGGAGAACCACTGCGATTGTGCCCCAGTTGAGCTGGGCCGAGCACCTCAGTGGAGAAAGCTAAAACTGACTGTCATGATGAAGCGAGAGCTGGTCGCTGTTCGAGAGGTTTTTTCGAGTCCCTAAAGACTTATGCCGCTTAGGGCGAGGAGTCGGCTCTGTCCGGCCAAGGCGTGGATAGCGCCCCGAACTCGGTCTTCCGAATACTAGGGGCTTCGCCGAAATTTAAAATTATAGAATTCTATGGCTAAGTGAGAGTGTTCAAGCAGGCAGGCAAGTTAAGCGCCTACAATGAAGACAAGGGGCTGCATAGCGATGATGACGAGGAGCCCTGGCCGCCGAACAACATTGGACAGAAGGGTTTCCCCCCACAAGTGCGGACGGTGAACATGATATACGCCACCCATGTCCCCAAAAGGGAGCGGAAGCGCGCGTTAAGGGACATATACGCGGTAGAGCTAGTCGCCCCAAAGTTCAACCCATGGTCCTCCTGCCCGATCACCTTTGATCGAAGAGACCATCCCACTAGCATCCGTCATGGCGGATTTGCTGCATTGGCTCTAGACCCAATTATTGACGGATTTCATCTCACTAGAGTCCTCATGGACAACGGCAGCAGCCTGAACCTGCTTTACCAGGATACAGTGCGAAAAATGGGCATCGATCCCTCGAGGATTAAGCCCACCAAAACGACCTTTAAAGGCGTAATACTAGGTGTAGAGACAAACTATACAGGCTCAGTCACACTTGAAGTGGTCTTCGGATCCCCGGACAATTTCCGAAGCGAGGAATTGATCTTCGACATAGTCCCATTCCGCAGTGGCTATCATGCACTGCTCGGACGAACCGCATTCGCCAAATTCAATGCGGTACCGCACTACGCATACCTTAAGCCCAAGATGCCAGGCCCTCGTGGAGTAATTACGGTCAATGGAAACACCGAACAGTCCGTCCGAACGGAGGAGCACACGGCGGCCCTTGCAGTGGAAGTACAAAGCAGCCTCTCCAGGCAGTTCTCCAGTCCGGCCATTAAACGTCTGGACCGTCAAGCGCGCCCGGAGTAACCTACAACAAGACCGCCCGGAGCAGGCGTAGCAATGCGGCCCCAACCCCAACCCTCGCAAAAAGGCGACGCCAGTACATCGCGTCCATAACTACGCTCTGGAAATACCATGGGCATAGGGGGAGGGGCACCATCACGGCACGCCCAAAACACGGCTTAAACCGCACCAGGGGCTGCCAATTTTTTTTACTTTTCTCTTACTTCCAGGACTCTACTCTCCGGAAGGCCTGTTCGGCAGTTCAATTGCCGCACAAACGACACAAGAAACAGGGAAGTAGACAAGCCATGCCGCATTACGGAAATCCCAGGTGGTCTCTATCACGAGCAGTATACCTATTTCGCATACTATTCCGCAGCTTTCCCTAGAGCAGACATGTTAAATAGTCCAACTTTTCGTTTATCGCATTACTTGTATCGTTCTGCTTTGATCACAACTATTTTTAATAAACAATGCATAGCTTTTGTCTATTTTTTGCATTATCTTTTTATAAATAAATGTTCCTTAACGACATGTTGCACCCGTACAACTTGGTACGGCCAAAATACACCAGGGGCTTTTAGCACCCCTCAATATGGTGTGAGAAGTCCGAACACTTTCACAACTGCGGCACCCCGAACTTATAGCACTATATGCATCGGCTCCGAATCATGTCTTGGGTCAATAGTTGGGTTTGCCCGGCTCCTATGTTTTGGTGCCTTACGTTCCGCTATATCAGGTAAGGTAGCACTAGGAGAACCACTGCGATTGTGCCCCAGTTGAGCTGGGCCAAGCACCTCAGTGGAGAAAGCTAAAACTGACTGTCATGATGAAGCGAGAGTTGGTCGCTGTTCGAGAGGTTTTTTCGAGTCCCTAAAGACTTATGCCGCTTAGGGCGAGGAGTCGGCTCTGTCCGGCCAAGGCGTGGATAGCGCCCCGAACTCGGTTTCCGAATACTAAGGGCTTTGCAGAAATTTAAAATTATAGAATTCTATGGCTAAGTGAGAGTGTTCACGCATTATAGTCTGATTGCCTCATTCGTTGTGCTGAGCGCCTCCCTCGAAGGACCCAAATATGGGAAAAAGAGCACCCAGGTTTATCCCCAAACACCCCAGCACTAGCGGCAAGGGGGCAGAAGCCGATGACTCGTCATCTCTCAGTATTGATAAACAGCCGCACAGAAGGTAATATTTTAAATTCAAGCAGCATTGCTCAGCGCATATGAACAAGTTTTCAGCGCACAGGACAAACACGAGCGAGTTTTACTCAAAAATTACATCCCTAGTACATTCATCCGCCACAAGGCGGGCACCCTTCAGAACATCCTTATAGTAATTTTTGGGCTTGCGATGCTCTTTCCCCGCTGGTGGCCCGTCCTTCACAAGCTTCTCCGCATCCAGCCTCCCCCAGTGCACCTTAGCACGGGCAAAGGCCCTACGGGCACCTTCAATACAGATGGAGCGCTTGATGACTTCGAGCCTTGGACAGGCCTCCGCCAGCCGCCGCACCAGCCCGAAATAGATCCCAGGCAGAGCCTCTCCAGGCCACAGCCGAACTAGGAGGCCCTTCATGGCCTGTTCGGCCGCCTTGTGGAGCTCGACCAGTTGCTTCAGCTGGTCGCTCAGGGGCACGAGGTGTCCGGCCTCAGCATACTGAGACCAGAACACCTTATCCGTCGAGCTGCCTTCCTCGCCTCGATAGAATGCGGCGGCATTGGATACACTCCGGGGAAGATCTGCAAATGCCCCTGGAGAGCTCCAGATTCGGGTAAGTATCAAGTAACTCATGTTTATGCGTTTACTTTGCATAAAGAATGCCTTACCCGCCGCTATCCTCTTCACCTCATCCAACTCCTGGAGGGTCTTCTGGGATTCGGCCTTGGCAGATTTGGCATTTTCAATAGCCACCGCAAGCTCGGACGCTTGCGTCTTCGAGTCACGCTCCAAACTCTCATGTTTTTCTATGAGAGCCTGGAGCTCTTGCCGCACCTTGCCAACCTCGGCCTCATACTTCTCCCGCTCGGTGCGCTCTGAGGCCGAATTCTTCTCGGCCTCGTCCAACGCTTGCTTAAGGGTCGCCACCTCAGATGTGGCCCCTACAATAGCCACGATAATCCTGTCATTTTTTGCAATTGCTCTTTATATTTATATATTATATATATATATATATATATATATATATTTTTAACAAGGTATTTCCTACCTTCATTGTCCTCGAGCTGCTTCTTGGCACGCTCGAGCTCTTGCTCGGACCTTTCGAGGTCCTGCTTTAGCGTGTCCACTTCCGTAGTCAGTGCGGCGGACGCAGGCAGGGTAGCCTGCACATGCATATTGACTCATTTTTGTTAGACTCCTGCGAATTCTATTTGATCCTCTATTCGGCTTTTCTTCCCGAACGCCAAACAGAGCATCAGGGGCTACTGTCTATGCGGTACTATTATTTACACTTTCTTTACTTACCTCGAAGCCTGTCAAAAGGCTAGTACAAGCTTCAGTCAGTCCGTTTTTTGTGTACTGAACCTTCTGGACCACCGCACTCATAATAGCGCGGTGCTCCTCGTCGATGGAGGCGCCTTGGAGCGCCTCCAACATATTGTCCGGTGCCTCCGGTTGGACGGAGGCCGCCGGCACGGTGGACTTGCTCCTCTTGGAAGGAGGTCCCCCACCGGACTCCGGAACCTTTGAAGGTTCCAGAGCGGTGTCCGGCCTAGAGCCGGACTTGGAGCCCTGGGGGGTTTCATCCCCTTTACTCCCGGAGTCTGGGAGGTCGCCTTGCGGTGCCTCCGGGACCACCTCCACCCTGCTTGGAACCTGTTGGGACAACACCTTGGTGTCGTCCGTAGGGCGGGGGGAGGAAGCCGTCGGAAGCGAGTTCACATCCGACGAGTCCAGTGAGCCGCTCGACGACGCGTCGAGCCCGTCTTTGGGTGGGCTGCATAAGCATATTCGACATAAGGGAAAGTTGTGCAATAAACGAATACTATGAATTACTCCGGTATCCGGATACTTACGATTTTGCCAGGGGCTTGGCCCTGGGCTGCCACTCATCTCCGCCATCATCGGCGTCGGCGGAGTAGTCCGGAGGAAGGATTTTCCCCTTCTTGGACCCTCCGGCCTCCTCAGAGAGGGTGGCCTTCCTTTTCTTCTTTCCTCCCGCTGGAGGGGGGAGAGGTTTCTTCTTCTTCCTCGTCTTCGTGAGAGGAAGGCGCTTCGGGACCGTCGGATGATGAATCCGACACCTCCTGGCGCCGGGCGCTCTTTCGAGTCCCCGTGGCCCTTTTCGTGGCCTT
>NW_024114392.1:0-32621 GCF_003073215.2 Triticum urartu | reverse complement strand
GAACCTAAAGTCTCATGACTGCCACGTGATTATGACGCAACTGCTTCCGGTTGCATTGAGGGGGCTTCTACCGGAAAATGTTCGATTAGCCATTGTGAAGCTATGTGCATTTCTCAATGCAATCTCTCAGAAGGTAATCGATCCAGAAATCATACCAAGGTTACAGAATGATTTGGTGCAATGTCTTGTCAGTTTCGAGTTGGTGTTCCCACCATCCTTCTTCAACATCATGACGCACGTCCTAGTTCACCTATGCGAAGAGATTAACGTTTTGGGTCCTGTATTTCTACACAATATGTTCCCCTTTGAGAGGTTCATGGGAGTCTTAAAGAAATATGTTCATAACCGTGCTAGGCCAGAAGGAAGCATCTCCAAGGGCCGTCAAAATGAGGAGGTCATTGAGTTTTGTATTGACTTTATTCCTGACCTTAAGCCGATTGGTGTTCCTGAATCGCAGCATAAGGGCAGACTGGATGGAAAAGGCACGCTAGGAGGGGAACAAATAATATGTATGGAAGGACATTCTCTCATTGAAGCACACTACACAGTTCTACAGAATTCCGCCTTGGTGGCTCCGTATATGGATGAACACAAGAATTTGCTACGCTCCAAACACCCGGAGCGGTCTGATGACTGGATTACACGTGAACAAACCAGGAGTTTCGCCAGCTGGTTGCAAGCACGTACCATGCATGACACCTCTATTGAAGATGACCTGTACTTGTTGTCCCAGTTACCATCTTCGAATATAATGACTTTCAAAGGGTACGAGATAAATGGTAATACATTTTACACGATCGCCCAAGATAAGAAGAGCACCAACCAAAACAGTGGTGTCCGCTTTGATGCAGAAACCAAGACGGGAAAGGAAACATATTATGGTTATATACAGGACATATGGGAACTTGACTATCGACGTGGTTTGAAGGTCCCTTTGTTTCGGTGCAAATGGGTCAATATGACACGAGGCGGGGTAACGGAAGACCCGCAGTACGGAATGACAACAGTGGATCTCAACAATCTTGCGTATGCAGACGAACCATTCGTCCTAGCCAATGATGTGGCACAGGTTTTCTATGTGAAGGACATGTCTACCAAGCCAAGAAAAAGAAAAGATAAGGAAGCGAATGCATCGTACGATGAGCCAAAGTGGCACATAGTTCTTTCTGGGAAGAGAAACATCGTGGGAGTGGATGACAAGACAGACAAGTCAGAAGATTATGAAAAGTTTGATGAAATTGCTCCATTCACAGTGAATATTGACCCGAGCATCCTGTTAAATGATGAAGATTTTCCATGGCTACGACGCAAAGGGACACACGCGAAGAAAAAGTTTCACACCCTAAGATCTGGGATGTGATCGGCTTAACTATCATCACTTTCTTCTGTGTTTCACACCCAGGAGGGAATCTCTGTAATAGTTAGGGTAGCTAGTTATGTGTTTTGGCATTTGAAACGCGAAGAAATTTTATGTGCAAGCAAATTCTTTCATGCATTCACTGATTTTTTCAGCTAAATGACCCTGAAATTGAAAAGCATTTCAAATGAACTCAGAAAAGGTTGAAAGTTGGCATGGTATCATAATTTCACCCACATAGCATGTGCAAAAAAGTAGAGAGGGTTACCGCAAAAACTGGATGCACTTCGTGTACAAAATGGACAATCTGTTTCGAAGTATCAGGGTTTCGGATGAAAACTCATCCGTTACAAAGGCATTTCATTTTTTAAATAACCTAAGCATTACCAAATTGAATATAATGATAAAACACACTAATATTAAACATAAGAGAAAAGAATCACTGAAAAATCTATTTTCAAAGTTAAGTTATTCACAAAAATAAATAAAGCGAAAAAAAGACAAAAAAGCCCACCTACTGGGCCATAGCGGCCTGCATACGACTAGAAACCCAAATTCAAGTTGGGCCAGGATGCAGGCCCGCTAGCCCAGTAGGCTCAACAGGGCATCGCAGAAGAGGTAGGCCCAGAAGGCCTGCTTAAGAGAGGAGCTCGAGACAGCAGCGACGGCGGGGCTTATAAGCAGGTGCGAGTGCCACTCGGCTAGCGAGGTGGGACTAAACTTTTGTGCCCCTCGCCTGGCAGCGCACACCCTTTAGTACCGGGTCGTGGCACCAACCGGTACTAAAGGGGGGGCCTTTAGTACCGGTTGGAGGCACCAACCGGTACTAAAGGGGGTCGCTTCCCGCTGCTTGGGCTAGCAAAAACAGACCTTTAGTACTGGTTGGTGGCTCTAACCGGTACTAAAGGTGGGTTCTATATAAGAAAACACTTCAAAATTTCGTCAGTTTCTCATCTCTCCCTCTGCTTCTTCTCCTCTGCACCGTCGCCCGCCGCCTCCATATCCCTCGTCGCCGCCCCGGCCCGTCGCCGCCCCCGTCGCCGCCCCGTCCCCATCGTCGCCGCCCCGTCGTCCGCGTCGTCACCGCCGCCCCGTCTCGGCCGCGTCGTCACCGTCCCCGTCGTCGTCCCCGTCCCCGTCGTCGCCGCCCCGTCGTCGCCGCGCCCGTCGCCATCCCCGTCGCCGCGCGCCCCCCGTCGCCTCTCGCCTCGCCGGCCGGTGAGCGCGCGCACACACACACATACATTTTTAGTTATAGATTTTTCTGTTTTTTAGAAATTGTAGACATTTTTCTGTTTTTTTAGAAATAGTTAGAAATGTTAGAAATGTTAGAATAGTTAGAAATGTTAGAATTGTTAGAAATGTTAGAATTGTTAGAATTTTTTTTTCTGTTTTTTAGTTATAGAAATAGTTATAAAAAAGTTAGAAATTTTTCTTTTTTTTAGTTATAGAAATATTAGAAATGTTATAGAAATGTTAGTTATATATAGCATTGTTAGAAATGTTATAGAAATGTTAGAAATTTTAGTTATCAAAATCCAATCATTAAAAAAATGTTACTTTTTGCGGGCATATAGCTAGTATTTGTTGTCGACGATGCCCGGCCCGCATCCTCGCCGTCGACACGTCCATGACGACGTCCAGCTGACCCATGTCCGGGACTGGGCTCCACCGGGCTGGCACTGGGAGGTGCTGCCTGGAGGGGCGCGCCGCTTGATGATGCAATCCTTTCTCCATAGGATGACATGATGTATGGCCTCTCCCAATGTGTGCTCGTCGTCACCTCCAGGAATGTCAAGCTGTAGCTCCGAATATGGGTCCACCACCTCATCAACCAAGACACGACCATAGCCCGCTGGAATCGGGTTGCAATGGAAGGTTGCCTCGCGGGAATTTGAAAAAGCAACGGCGTCCGCCACCTTCATGGATATGTTCCTCATTTTGAAGTGTAGCTCGCAGTTACTGTTCTCCGTGATGTCATCCACGGGGTATCTATCCAGCACTGCGTCGCCCGGGGCGGAACCCACGCTGCTTCTCGGCATGGATGGGGCGGTGCTATCCAATGCTGGATCATCCGCTAGCTGCTGCAGATGCTGAGACCCCCTTTGCTGGCTAAGTGAGTCGATCTGCTCCTGCTGCCGCTGAAATTTAACTGCCAATTCCGCTTGACTTGCTTCTAGGCCTTGAAGGCGTTCATAGTCCCGCTTCCTCTGCTCCTCTCCTCCGCAATCTTTTTTCTCGCACGGGTTCTGTAGTCGGCGTTCCAGTCCGAAAACCCCTCATACCACGGAATAGCGCCCTTGCCTCATGTTCTTCCCGGGTGTTTAGGATTTCCCAGGGCACGCGTAAGCTCGTCGTTCTCTCTGTTGGGCTGGAACACCCCCGATCGAGCCTCTTCTATTGCAACAAGTATCGCATCGTCGGCTCCGTTCAGACATGCCTTCGTCGAAACATTGCCTGTCTTCGGGTCCAACTCCCCCCCATGCGCATAGAACCAAGTCCTGCACCTGGGGGGCCAACTCTTAGTAACCGGAGTGACACCTGCATCCTCCATCTCTTTCTCAGACTTATCCCACTTAGGCATTGCCACCGTTTAGCCACCTGGCCCTAGCTTATGGAACTTATCCTTTTTTTTGGCATTCTTCTTGTTTATTCTCGACTGTTCCTTAGCTAATTCTGAATCCTTGAATTTCACGAAATCGTCCCAATGAGCACTTTGATTCTCTAGTATCCCCTCGAATACTGGAGTCTTCCTTCCTCCCCTTGACGTACTTCTCCCACATCTCTTTGGTTCTTGAATGCAACCGCCATCTTCCTAAAAGCAGCGTCCTTGACTTTCTGCACATCTGCTTCTGTGAAATGATCTGGTAGGGTGAAATGTTCCATGAGAGTATCCCAAAGCAGTTTTTTTTATTCTCGTCGACAAAAGTAACATTTGGACGTGGCTTTGCTGGCTTTCTCCATTCTTGAAGGGAGATCGGGAGTTGGTCCTTCACAAGAACTCCGCACTGACGAACGAACTTGTCCGCAATCTTCTTAGGCGCTAATGGTTCGCCATTAGGTTTGAATGCCTCGATATTGTACTTTACGCCCTCCTTCAACTTTTTGTTCGGGCCTCGTTTCGTCCTTTTGCCTGAAGATTTGCTCGATCCGGATGGCTGAAAGAAGAAAGATCGATTCGTTAATATATCTTCAACTCATTTAAAACATGCGATGATCACCAGATTCCTGCTTATATAAATATATATACCTCGCCGGTGTTTGTTGTTTCAGGATCGTAGTTCATGACTTCATCAATTCGGTCGTCGCGATCGAATATCATATCACCCTCTCCGGTGTTGTTTAGAAATTCGGAGCCGTCATAATCTTCTTCATTCTGATCATCATCTGGCCCGCGTATTATATCGAACATGGTCTGTTCTCCCTCTCTGTTGGTATTGTCCGCCATAGCTTTTATTTAACTATGCCAAAAGAAATATAAAACAATTTAGTATTCAAATTACATCGTCTCGAATAATAGATATAATCTCGAATACATCGTCTCGCAAATAATAGATTTAATCTCGATACATCGTCTCGAATAAATATAATAATATTGAATAGTTACAATCACTGGCTAGGTAGCTAATTAAAGATTCGAATACTACAGAAGAAATCTATAGACATCGCGTTCCTGCGGCGCGGGCGGTGGACACCCAAAGAGAAGGAACCTCACAGGATCATAGCTGAAGTGAGATCCTTGAAGAAACTGCCAGGTATTGGAAGAAACCTGCCGCCCTCTAACGCAACCATGTAGCGATGGACGTGCTCGTCCTCCTCCTGACACGACGACGTACCACCTCCGGCGGGGCCGGCTCCCTCCGCACCGAAACTGGCCCACGCGAACGCCACCACGAGGATCAGGGTCGACGAACGGGACCCGGGGCCGGTTTCCTCATCAAGCGGCGCGCCCCTCCAGGCAGCAACCTCCCAGTGCAGCCGGCGGAGCCCAGTCCGGACATGGGTCAGCTGGACGTCGTCGGGACGGTGTCGACGGCGAGGCGGGCCGGGCATCGTCGACAACAATACTAGCTATATCCCCAAAAAGTAACAATTTTTTTAATGATTGGATTTTGATAACTAAAATTTCTAACATTTCTATAACATTTCTAACAATGCTATATATAACTAACATTTCTATAACATTTCTAATATTTCTATAACTAAAAAAAAGAAAAATTTCTAACTTTTTTATAACTATTTCTATAACTAAAAAACAGAAATTTCTAACAATTCTAACTTTTTTATAACTATTTCTATAACTAAACAGAAAAATTCTAACAATTCTAACATTTCTAACTATTCTAACAATTCTAACATTTCTAACTATTTCTAAAAAACAGAAAAATGTCTAACAATTTCTAAAAAACAGAAAAATCTATAACTAAAAATGTATGTGTGTGTGTGCGCGCGCTCACCGGCCGGCGAGGCGAGAGGCGACGGGGGGCGCGCGGACTTCGACGAGGAGTCGGGTGACGTGTGTCGGTGGCCTTCAAAAGATGATGCAAATCCTTTCTCCATAGATGACATGATGTATGGCCTCTCCCAATGTGTGCTCGTCGTCACCTCCAGGAATGTCAAGCTGTAGCTCCGAATATGGGTCCACCACCTCATCAACCAAGACACGAGCATAGCCCGCTGGAATCAGGTTGCAATGGAAGGTTGCCTCGCGGGAATTTGAAAAAGCAACGGCGTCCGCCACCTTCATGGATATGTTCTTCATTTTGAAGTGTAGCTCGCAGTTAGTGTTCTCCGTGATGTCATCCACGGGGTATCTATCCAGCACTGCGTCGCCCGGGGCGGAACCCACGCTGCTTCTCGGCATGGATGGGGCGGTGCTATCCAATGCTGGATCATCCGCTAGCTGCTGCAGATGCTGAGACCCCCTTTGCTGGCTAAGTGAGTCGATCTGCTCCTGCTGCCGCTGGAATTTAACTGCCAATTCCGCTTGACTTGCTTCTAGGCCTTGAAGGCGTTCATAGTCCCGCTTCTCTCTCCTCTTCTTCTCCTCCGCAATCTTCTTTCTCGCACGGGTTCTGTAGTCGGCGTTCCAGTCCGAAAACCCCTCATACCACGGAATAGCGCCCTTGCCTCGTGTTCTTCCCGGGTGTTCAGGATTTCCCAGGGCACGCGTAAGCTCGTCGTTCTCTCTGTTGGGCTGGAACACCCCCGATCGAGCCTCTTCTATTGCAACAAGTAGCGCATCGTCGGCTCCGTTCAGACATGCCTTCGTCGAAACATTGCCTGTCTTCGGGTCCAACTCCCCCCCATGCGCATAGAACCAAGTCCTGCACCTGGGGGGCCAGCTCTTAGTAACCGGAGTGACACCTGCATCCTCCATCTCTTTCTCAGACTTATCCCACTTAGGCATTGCCACCGCGTAGCCACCTGGCCCCAGCTTATGGAACTTATCCTTTTTTTCGGCATTCTTCTTGTTTATTCTCGACCGTTCCTTAGCTAATTCTGAATCCTTGAATTTCACGAAATCGTCCCAATGAGCACTTTGATTCTCTAGTATCCCCTCGAATACTGGAGTCTTCCTTCCTCCCTTGACGTACTTCTCCCACGTTCTCTCTTGTGGTTCTTGAATGCAACCGCCATCTTCCTAAAAGCAGCGTCCTTGACTTTCTGCACATCTGCTTCTGTGAAATGATCTGGTAGGGTGAAATGTTCCATGAGAGTATCCCAAAGCAGTTTTTTTATTCTCGTCGACAAAAGTAACATTTGGACGTGGCTTTGCTGGCTTTCTCCATTCTTGAAGGGAGATCGGGAGTTGGTCCTTCACAAGAACTCCGCACTGACGAACGAACTTGTCCGCAATCTTCTTAGGCGCTAATGGTTCGCCATTAGGTTTGAATGCCTCGATATTGTACTTTACGCCCTCCTTCAACTTTTTGTTCGGGCCTCGTTTCGTCCTTTTGCCTGAAGATTTGCTCGATCCGGATGGCTGAAAGAAGAAAGATCGATTCGTTAATATATCTTCAACTCATTTAAAACATGCGATGATCACCAGATTCCTGCTTATATAAATATATATACCTCGCCGGTGTTGTTGTCATAATCGTAGTTCATGACTTCATCAATTCGGTCGTCGCGATCGAATATCATATCACCCTCTCCGGTGTTGTTTAGAAATTCGGAGCCGTCATAATCTTCTTCATTCTGATCATCATCTGGCCCGCGTATTATATCGAACATGGTCTGTTCTCCCTCTCTGTTGGTATTGTCCGCCATAGCTTTTATTTAACTATGCAAAAGAAATATAAAACAATTTAGTATTCAAATTACATCGTCTCGATAATAGATATAATCTCGAATACATCGTCTTGAATATAAGATTTAATCTCGAATACATCGTCTCGAATAATATATAATATGAATAGTACATCACCTGGCTAGGTAGCTAATTAAAGATCGAATACTACAGAAGACTCTCGAATTGAGATCCTGAAGAAACTGCCAGGTATTGGAGAACCTGCGCCCTCTAACCGCAAACCATTGTAGCGATGGACGTGGCTCGTCCTCCTCCCTGACACGACGACGTACCACCTCCGGCGGGCCGGCTCCCTCCCGCACCAAAACTGGCCCCACGCGAACGCCACCAAACGAAGAATCAGGGTCGACGACGGGACCTGGGGCCCGGGTTCCTCATCAGCGGCGGCGCCCCTACAGGCACACCTCCCAGTGCCAGCCCGGCCGGAGCCAGTCCCGGTCATGTCAGCTGGACGTCATGCGCGGACGTGTTGACGGCGAGATGCGGGCCGGCATTCGTCGACAACAAATACTAGCTATATGCCCTGTGACGCCCCCGATTTAATCATACACTAATCATACACGCAAACGTGTACGATCAAGATCAGGGACTCACGGGAAGATATCACAACACAACTCTACAAATAAAATAAGTCATACAAGCATCATATTACAAGCCAGGGGCCTCGAGGGCTCGAAAACAAGAGCTCGTTCATAGACGAGTCAGCGGAAGCAACAATATCTGAGTACAGACATAAGTTAAACAAGTTTGCCTTAATTAAGAAGGCTAGCACAAACTGGGATACAGATCGAAAGAGGCGCAGGCCTCCTGCCTAGGATCCTCCTAACTACTCCTGGTCGTCGTCAGCGGGCAGCACGTAGTAGTAGGCACCTCCGGTGTAGTAGGAGTCGTCGTCGACGGTGGCGTCTGGATCCTGGGCTCCAACATCTGGTTGCGACAACCAGGTAGAAGGGATAGGGGGAAAAAGAGGGAGAAAGCAACCGTGAGTACTCATCCAAAGTACTCGCAAGCAAGGAGCTACACTACATATGCATGGGTACATGTGTAAAGGCCATATCGGTGGACTGAACTGCAGAAAGCCAGAATAAGAGGGGGATAGCTAATCCTTTCGAAGACTACGCTTCTGGCAGCCTCCGTCTTGCAGCATGTAGAAGAGAGTAGACTGAAGACCTCCAAGTAGCATCGTATAGCATAATCCTAACCGATGATCCTCCCCTCGTCGCCCTGTGAGAGAGAGATCACCGGTTGTATCTGGCACTTGGAAGGGTGTGTTTTATTAAGTATCCGGTTCTAGTTGTCATAAGGTCAAGGTACAACTCCAAATCGTCCTATTACCGAAGATCACGGCTATTCGAATAGATTAACTTCCCTGCAGGGGTGCACCACATTCCCCAACACGCTCGATCCCATTTGACCGGACACACTTTCCTGGGTCATGCCCGGCCTCGGAAGATCAACACGTCACAGCCCTACCTAGGCACAACAGAGAGGTCAGCACGTCGGTCTAAATCCTATGGCGCAGGGGTCTGGGCCCATCGCCCTTTGCACACCTGCACGTTGCGAACGCGGCCGGAAGCAGACCTAGCCTAGCAGGCGTTCCAGTCCAATCCGGCGCGCGCCGCTCAGTCGCTGATGTCACGAAGGCTTCGGCTGATACCACGACGCCGGGATACCCATAACTACTCCCGCGTAGATGGTTAGTGCGTATAAGCCAGATGGCCAGACTCAGATCAAATACCCAGATCTCGTTTAGCGTGTTAAGTATCCGCGAATGCCGACCAGGGCCAGGCCCACCTCTCTCCTAAGTGGTCTGAACTTGCCCTGTCGCTTCACCACTAAGATCCACACAGAGGGCCGTCGGGAAAGTATGTCCTTCCATCCCCCAATTCGTGAATCAACTGCGGGTACTCCTCGAGCCAACCCGACTTTGGTCATCACATGTATCATGTATAAAGTAATATAGTATATACCCGTGATCACCTCCCGAGTGATCACGGCCCGATAGTATAGCATGGCAGACGGACAAGAATGTAGGGCCACTGATGATAAACTAGCATCCTATACTAAGCATTAGGATTGCAGGTAAAGGTAACAACAGTAGTAGCAAGGACAGGCTATGCATCATGATAGGATGAACGGAAAGCAGTAACATGCTACACTACTCTAATGCAAGCAGTATAGAGAAGAGTAGGCGATATCTGGTGATCAAGGGGGGGCTTGCCTGGTTGCTCTGGCAAGAGAGAGGGGTCGTCAACTCCGTAGTCGTACTGGGTAGCAGCGGCGTCGGTCTCGGTGTCTATCGAGAGAAGAGGGGGGAGAAACAATAAATTATAAGCAAGCATATGCATAGTGATGCATGACATGACAAGTAACGGCGTTAGAGGTGCCCTAACGCGGTAGTAGGTGATACCGGTGAAGGGGGATAACATCCGGGAAAGTATCCCCGGTGTTTCGCGTTTTCGGGCAGAGGAGCCGGAGGGGGAAAGTTACGTGTTCGATAGGTTAGGGGGTGTGGCGGACGAACGGGTAGCGTATCGTTAATCGTCTCGTCGTCCTGAGCAACTTTCATGTAGAAAGTATTTTCATCCGAGTTACGGATTAAAAGATATGATTTTCTAAAGATTTAAATCACTTTCTGATTTTAATTATATATTTAATTCCAACATTATCCAAAACAGTGTGTGATGACGTAGGCATGACATCAGAGTGATGTCAGCAGGTCAACTGGTCGGTTGAGCCAGTCAAACCAGACAGGTGGGTCCAGTGGGACCCACATGTCATTGTCAAGGGCCTTAACAGAGTTTTAAAACTAACTAAAATGGGTTAATTAGTGGGTGGCCCCAGCAGTCAGTGTCTAATTAGGTTTTAGTTAATTAACTTAATTAATTAGTAGTTTATATATTTGTTTTTATTTGTTTTATGGCATGGGGCCCGCATGTCAGTGGCAGTAGCTGCTACGTCAGCGAAGTTGACTTGGTCAACGTGGCCAGTTGGGGCCCCAGGCCCACAGGCAGCGACCCAGGGGTGGGGCCCGCCTAGCCACGTCGGCGGACGGTGCCGGAGCGACTCCGGCGACCCAACAGAGGCGGCCCCTCGCCGGAGTTGGCCGGAATCGCGCTACGGGGCACCAAATCGGGCGCGGCCAGGCTCTCTGGAACGGCCTCTTCGCGCCGCGTCCGATGGAGGGGAGCACGACGGCGGGGGTGGCCGGAATGGTCGCCGGCGACGAGCGCGGCGGGCTGCCGTTCGGGCGTGGACGAAGACGGCGACGTAGCGCGCTTCGGGGCTAACGGGAAGGCTAGGGGGAGCTGCGCGACGCGCTGACACAAAGGGCTCGTCCCCGTGACCATTTTGTCACCGGAGACTCATCGACGACGAGATCCGCGGCGGGGCGCTCGGGTACTTCGACGGCAGCTAGCTAGGGCACACGAGAGAGAGAGAGAGGAGGGAGCAGGGGCTCAACGAGCGGCGCACATGGTGGCCCTTGCGGGTTTAGTAGCTGCAGGGGCGCAGCCGGAGTCGGTGAAGAACGGCGGCGGAGTTTGTCGGAGCAGAGGAAGAAGAAGGCGGCGTCGGGGCGTTGCGGTGGCTCCGGTCTCCAACGGGGAGCTCCAGTCGAAGCAGCGGACGAGGGCGGCCCTTGGAGACACAGTGGGGCGGCTAGGTGGGCACGGTGGCCGTGGCTAGGCCGGAGCCATGGCGGCGGTGGCGCTCGGTTACGAAGGGGAACGAGGGGGGAGCGCGGTGGATCTGAGGGGGAAGGCGCGGGGACCGAGGGGAGAGTGGGAGGAGAGACCGAGGGGGCACGGCGTGGCGGCCTTATCCCCTCGCCGTCGCCAGCGAGAGGGTGTGGCGGGGACGTGCCCCTGTTCCGACCCGGGTCGGGGGAACAGGGGAGGGATTCGGCAGGGGGAGGCGGGCCGGTTCGGCCGGATGGGCCAGGTGGTTTATCTGGGCCAGATGGCCCAGGGGGGTTTTCCTTTCTCTTTCTTTCTTTCTTTTCTTATTTTTTCTGTTTTATTTCATTTTAAAGTAATTAGTCTTTTACTAAAATGTGTTTTCTCCACCATAATTACCTTGGTAATATTTGGCGCCCACCGAACATTTTTGTTTCAATTTTGAAAACTTTTATTGTCGACTTTAATTTTAAGTTTGAATTTGACGTGGTTTCGAATTATCCCGAGATTAGTAACAGTAATCGTAGATGACATGGCATCATTAGGAGAGTTTTACTGTAGCTTGATTACCCGGGCATTACATGCCTGCAAAAAGTAACATTTTTTTAATGATTGGATTTTGATAACTAAAATTTCTAACATTTCTAACAATGCTATATATAACTAACATTTCTATAACATTTCTAATATTTCTATGACTAAAAAAAAGAAAAATTTCTAACTTTTTTATAACTATTTCTATAACTCAAAAACAGAAAAATTTCTAACAATTCTAACTTTTTTATAACTATTTCTATAACTAAAAAACAGAAAAATCTCTAACAATTCTAACTTTTTTATAACTTTTCTATAACTAAAAAACAGAAAAAATTCTAACAATTCTAACATTTCTAACTATTCTAACAATTCTAACGTTTCTAACTATTTCTAAAAAACAGAAAAATGTCTAACAATTTCTAAAAAACAGAAAAATCTATAACTAAAAATGTATGTGTGTGTGTGCGCGCTCACCGGCCGGCGAGGCGAGAGGCGACGGGGGGCGCGCGGCGACGGGGACGGCGACGGGCGCGGCGACGACGGGGCGGCGACGACGGGGACGGGGACGTACGGGCCGGGGCGGCGACGACGACGGGGACGGTGGACGCGGCCGGGACGGGCCGGGACGGGGCGGCGGTGACGACGGGGACGACGGGGACGGGACGACGGGGCGGCGACGACGGGGACGGGCGGCGACGGGGCCGGGGCGGCGACGAGGGATATGGAGACGGCGGGGGCGGCGGGCGACGGTGCAGAGGAGAAGAAGCAGAGGGAGAGATGAGAAACTGACGAAATTTTGAAGTGTTTTCTTATATAGAACCACCTTTAGTACCGGTTGGAGCCACCAACCGGTACTAAAGGTCTGTTTTGGCTAGCCCAAGCGGCGGGAAGCGACCCCCTTTAGTACCGGTTGTGGCTCCAACCGGTACTAAAGGCCCCCCCTTTAGTACCGGTTGGTGCCACGACCCGGTACTAAAGGGTGTGCGCTGCCAGGCGAGGGGCACAAAAGTTTAGTCCCACCTCGCTAGCCGAGGGGCACTCGCACCTGCTTATAAGCCCCGCCGTCGCTGCTGTCTCGAGCTCCTCTCTTAAGCAGGCCTTCTGGGCCTACCTCTTCTGCGATGCCCTGTTGGGCCTACTGGGCTAGCGGGCCTGCATCCTGGCCCAACTTGAATTTGGGTTTCTAGTCGTATGCAGGCCGCTGTGGCCCAGTAGGTGGGCTTTTTTTTCTTATTTTTTTTGCTTTATTTATTTTTGTGAATAACTTAACTTTGAAAATAGATTTTTCAGTGATTCTTTTTTCTTATGTTTAATATTAGTGTGTTTTATCATTATATTCAATTTGGTAATGCTTAGGTTATTTAAAAAATGAAATGCCTTTGTAACGGATGAGTTTTCGTCCGAAACCCTGATACTTCGAAACAGATTGTCCATTTTGTACACGAAGTGCATCCAGTTTTTGCGGTAACCCTCTCTACTTTTTTGCACATGCTATGTGGGTGAAATTATGATACCATGCCAACTTTAACCTTTTCTGAGTTCATTTGAAATGCTTTTCAATTTCAGGGTCATTTAGCTGAAAAAATCAGTAAATGCATGAAAGAATTTGCTTGCACATAAAATTTCTTCGCGTTTCAAATGCCAAAACACATAACTAGCTACCCTAACTATTACAGAGATTCCCTCCTGGGTGTGAAACACAGAAGAAAGTGATGATAGTTAAGCCGATCACATCCCAGATCTTTGGGTGTGAAACTTTTTCTTCGCGTGTGTCCCTTTGCGTCGTAGCCATGGAAAATCTTCATCATTTAACGGGATGCTCGGGTCAATATTCACTGTGAATGGAGCAATTTCATCAAACTTTTCATAATCTTCTGACTTGTCTGTCTTGTCATCCACTCCCACGATGTTTCTCTTCCCAGAAAGAACTATGTGCCGCTTTGGCTCATCGTACGATGCATTCGCTTCCTTATCTTTTCTTTTTCTTGGCTTGGTAGACATGTCCTTCACATAGAAAACCTGTGCCACATCATTGGCTAGGACGAATGGTTCGTCTGCATACGCAAGATTGTTGAGATCCACTGTTGTCATTCCGTACTGCGGGTCTTCCGTTACCCCGCCTCGTGTCATATTGACCCATTTGCACCGAAACAAAGGGACCTTCAAACCACGTCGATAGTCAAGTTCCCATATGTCCTGTATATAACCATAATATGTTTCCTTTCCCGTCTTGGTTTCTGCATCAAAGCGGACACCACTGTTTTGGTTGGTGCTCTTCTTATCTTGGGCGATCGTGTAAAATGTATTACCATTTATCTCGTACCCTTTGAAAGTCATTATATTCGAAGATGGTAACTGGGACAGCAAGTACAGGTCATCTTCAATAGAGGTGTCATGCATGGTACGTGCTTGCAACCAGCTGGCGAAACTCCTGGTTTGTTCACGTGTAATCCAGTCATCAGACCGCTCCGGGTGTTTGGAGCGTAGCAAATTCTTGTGTTCATCCATATACGGAGCCACCAAGGCGGAATTCTGTAGAACTGTGTAGTGTGCTTCAGTGAGAGAATGTCCGTCCATACATATTATTTGTTCCCCTCCTAGCGTGCCTTTTCCATCCAGTCTGCCCTTATGCCGCGATTCAGGAACACCAATCGGCTTAAGGTCAGGAATAAAGTCAATACAAAACTCAATGACCTCCTCATTTTGACGGCCCTTGGAGATGCTTCCTTCTGGCCTAGCACGGTTATGAACATATTTCTTTAAGACTCCCATGAACCTCTCAAAGGGGAACATATTGTGTAGAAATACAGGACCCAAAACGTTAATCTCTTCGCATAGGTGAACTAGGACGTGCGTCATGATGTTGAAGAAGGATGGTGGGAACACCAACTCGAAACTGACAAGACATTGCACCAAATCATTCTGTAACCTTGGTATGATTTCTGGATCGATTACCTTCTGAGAGATTGCATTGAGAAATGCACATAGCTTCACAATGGCTAATCGAACGTTTTCCGGTAGAAGCCCCCTCAATGCAACCGGAAGCAGTTGCGTCATAATCACGTGGCAGTCATGAGACTTTAGGTTCTGGAACTTTTTCTCTGCCATGTTTATTATTCCCTTTATATTCGACGAGAAGCCAGACGGTACCTTAATACTGAGCAGGCATTCAAAGAAGATTTCCTTCTCTTCTTTGGTAAGAGCGTAGCTTGCATGACCCTGATGTATGCCGTCTTTTCCGTGCATACGTTGCTGGTCCTCCCGTGCCTCAGGTGTATCTTTTGTCTTCCCATACACGCCCAAGAAGCCAAGCAGGGTCACACAAAGATTCTTCGTCACCACGTGCATCACGTCGATTGCGGAGCGGACCTCGAGGTCTTTCCAATAGGGCAGGTCCCAAAATATAGATTTCTTCTTCCACATGGGTGCGCGTCCGTCAGCGTCATTCGGAACAGGTTGTCCACCAGGACCCTTTCCAAAGACCACCTTCAAATCCTTGACCATATCATGTACATCAGCACCAGTACGGTGGCGAGGCTTCGTCCGGTGATCCGCCTCACCTTTGAAATGCTTGCCTTTCTTTCTTACGGGATGCCTGCTCGGAAGAAATCGACGATGTCCCAGGTACACATTCTTATTAGCCAAATATATACTGTCGGTATCGTCCAAACAGTGCGTGCATGCGCGGTATCCCTTGTTTGTCTGTCCTGAAAGGTTACTGAGAGCAGGCCAATCATTGATGGTCACGAACAGCAACGCCTTTAGGTCAAATTCTTCCCCCATGTGCTCATCCCACGCACGTACACCTGTTCCATTCCACAGTTGTAAGAGTTCTTCAACTAATGGCCTTAGGTACACATCAATGTCGTTGCCGGGTTGCTTAGGGCCTTGGATGAGCACTGGCATCATAATGAACTTCCGCTTCATGCACAACCAAGGAGGAAGGTTATACAAACATAGAGTCACAGGCCAGGTGCTATGGTTGCTGCTCTGCTCCCCAAAAGGATTAATGCCATCTGCGCTTAGACCAAACCATACGCTCCTTGCGTCATCTGCAAACTCCTTCCCGTACTTTCTTTCGATTTTTCTCCACTGCGACCCGTCAGCGGGTACTCTCAACTTTCCGTCTTTCTTACGGTCTTCTCTGTGCCATCGCATCGCCTTGGCATGCTCTTTGTTTTGGAACAAACGTTTCAACCGTGGTATTATAGGAGCATACCACATCACCTTGGCAGGAATCTTCTTCCTGGGGCGCCGGCCCTCGACATCACCAGGGTCATCGCGGCTGATCTTATAGCGCAATGCACCACATACCGGGCAAGCGTTCAAATCCTCGTACTCACCGCGGTAGAGGATGCAATCATTAGGGCATGCATGTATCTTCTGCACCTCTAACCCTAGAGGGCAGACAACCTTCTTTGCTTCGTACGTACTCTCGGGCAATTCGTTGTCCTTTGGAAGCATATCCTTTATCATTACCAGCAACTTTCCAAATCCCTTGTCAGATACACCATTCTCTGCCTTCCATTGCAGCAATTCCAGTGTGGTGCCCAGCTTTTTCTTGTCACCTACGCAATTCGGGTACAACAATTTTTTGTGATCCTCTAACATGCGCTGCAACTTCTTCTTCTCCAAATCACTTGCGCAGTTTCTCTTTGCATCGGCAATGGCCCGACCTAGATCATCAACGGGCTCATCTGATGCCTCTTCTTCAGCTTCTTCCCGCATTGCCGGCTCAGCTTCTTCCCGCATTACCGGCTCAGCTTCTTCCCCCATTGTTGTATCATCGTATTCAGGGAACCCATGGCCAGGATAGCTGTCGTCGTCCTCTTCTTCTTCATTGTCTTCCATCATAACCCCTCTTTCTCCGTGCTTGGTCCAAACATTATAGTGGGGCATGAAACCGGACTCAAACAGGTGGATGTGAATGGTTCTTGACGTAGAGTAATTGTGACCATTCTTACAGCCAGCACATGGACAAGGCATAAAACCATCCGCCCGCTTGTTTGCCTTAGCTACAATCAGAAAAGTATGCACGCCCTCAACGAACTGGGGAGAGCATCGGTCATCGTACATCCATTGCCGGCTCATCTTCATTACACAACACCGAATAGACCAAATTAATACAAGTTCATACATAAAGTTCATACAACACTTAAATGCAACAAACAAATAACTCTCTAGCTAAAGCATTTAAATGCAACAACAAATGCGATCAAGATCGCAACTAAGGTAACAATGGATCCAACAGCATAATGATACCAAGCCTCACTATCGATGGCATATTTTCTAATCTTTCTAATCTTCAAGCGCATTTTCTCCATCTTGATCTTGTGATCATCGACGACATCGGCAACATGCAACTCCAATTCCATCTTCTCCCCCTTAATTCTTTTCAATTTTTCTTTCAAGTACTCGTTTTCTCTTTCAACTAAATTTAACCTCTCGACAATAGGGTTGGTTGAAATTTCCGGTTCACATACCTCCTAGAAAAAATTTCTATGTCAAGTTGATGGGCATAATTTGTCATAAACACAAAATGCAACTAGTTTTAAAAGAGAACATATATACCACATCCGAATCATTGCAAGAGTAAATCTAGCAATGAGAGATGAAAGGACAAAGTTGCTAACCTTGGTGATCATTTCAATGGATGGGGGCCTTCAAATCTTGACAAAATTTGGGCAAAATGTGTGAGGAGCTGGAGAGAAAGAGGGGAAGAACAGAGAGGAGAGGGGAAAGGGAAAGAACAGAGCGAGCTCGGGTGGACGAAGGGTTTATGTAGGACGACCTTTAGTACCGGCTCGTGCCAAGAACCGGTACTAAAGGGGATGGAGGGGCCCCAGTCTGACAACATCCTACCACCACTCTCATTAGTACCGGTTCGTGGCACGAACCGGTGCTAAAGGTTCACCACGAACCGGTACTAATGAAAGCGGCCCGGCTAGCCGTTGGAACCGGCACTAATGTATACATTAGTGCCGGCTCAAATACAAACCGGCACTAATGTGCTTCACGTTTGACCCTTTTTCTACTAGTGGAACCACTAACCATCTACAACTACAGACTGATGTGATGTTCCCTACATGGTTTTGCTTTTAGAAAGATAAACAACTTATATGCTAACTGAATGTATTGATGATCTCAATGGTACAATGTGGACTTTAAATCTTCATTAGTTAGATGAGGATTAATTCAACTTACCAGGATCCAAAGAAGCCACCAAAACCTAGGCCCGCAACCAGGGTCACCCAGAAATCCTGGCCCCGAAGAACAAGGGCCAGAGCCACCCCGGAGATCCATGCCCTCCAGGTGGTACCGGACCCCGCCTTCCAGGACCTCCCCAACCTGGTCCTCCAGACCCATGTGGATCAAATATAGGTACTTAATGCTAACAAGAACTCAACCAAGGCAGTCTTTCTGAGACTTGATGCAACAGTTCGAGGTGATGAATTTATAGTTGTGAGGTGAGAACTTGTAGCCTTGCATGCACCTGCCATTCCTTGAATAACCTGCAAATCTCACCCTATGGTCAATGCTCCCAGTTCCAACAACTATGAATTCTGAGCTCACTCATGGCTTACAATAACATGTTTGAGTTCAAGTTAATTAGTATATCTCCATGGTCATGTTTAATTCTTAACAGCTTGGTTCATGGATCTCTGGTGAAGGAACAGAAAAGTTCACGCCCTATAAATTTGGTTCCTTTCCTTCTTTTAAATAAAAAGGCTCCAACTACTGCTGGAAGTTCTCCTTTTCAGGTCTACAAAATGTTGATATGTTCCAACTAAGCTTTAAAATGTGGCAACCTCATCGACAATGCTAGGCAGTATGACACAGTCCATCAGACACTGAAGAGATAGCGCAAGCTCTCTATTTTGACCAGAAAAAATAGAGTAGAATACCAAGCTGAGAAATGTCCAGACCACTATATCTAATTCATTGTAAAGAGTAATTCAAATCATGAAAGTTACACTTCACAGGCCACCTAAGCGCTTTTGGCCCCAGCATAATGTCTAATGCTTACTACAGCACAACATCCCAGGGCGCCTACATCACTTTCTAGAGCACTGATTCCACTATGTCGAATTTGGCCTGGTTCATAAGTACTCCCTCCGTAAAGAAATATAAGAACATTTAGATCACTGAAATTTAGTGATCTAAACGCTTTTATATTTCCTTACGGAGGGAGTATGTATTACATATGTATTTAACAAAATGCTACCACGGCTAAAGCATCTCATGAATAACATAGCTTGTATCTGAGCTAACTCAACACCACACAAGCTACTTACTAGTTAATATGCTTGACCACATAGTGACACCTCCAGATCTGCTAAACCATTTCTTACAAGTTGGCTAATCCAGCCATCTCTAAACGCAGTGCTCCTAACAACACCACAAATAAATAATCCTACATAAACTACACTTCTGTTAATGCATATTTGCTTGGGTGATTCTGGAAATTAATCTTATAGTGAATCAGAACATTTGAATTCCATAGTGATGGCGTATGCAGCACTACAGGAAAAAACTTATAAGCCGAGTGCCCAATACACTAGGCTTATGCCCATTCACACTCGGTTTATATATAAGTCGGGTGTTCTTCACGGCTTATAGGACACAGCTTACTAAGGAGTAAGGACCAACTTATTAGGAGTAAGCCGAGAGCCACGACAAAAACACTCGGTTTATATATAAGCTGAGTACTTCTATCTATGTAAGCCGAGGGTCAATAAGCCCACGGTTTATATATGACGGCAGCCAGAAATTAACAGCAGCGTCTATGTAAGCCGAGGGCTAATGAGACACCCGGTTTAGTTATAAACCGAGGGCCCTCCTATCAGCTTACATTTGGCAGGGCCGTAGCATACATGACTTGTAAGCCGGGTGCCATCTCCGTGGGATACCGGGCAAACCATGTGTAAGAAAAAAAAAACGTTCCTGCCTTCCTGGCGACCGCCGCCGTGCAGCGCTCTGTCGTCGACGTTGGTGTCCTAAGCTGCGGCCACAAGCTGTCACCATAGCCACAAGCAGCGGAAGCTGTGGACACCCCGCTGCTGCACCTGCGCTTCCCCACCGCCATGGAGCCTCGTGCACGTCCGTGCATGCGCTGCTGCAGCAATTCTTAGGCTGCCCAAACGCGCCGCACACGCTCTTACAGGAGATGCCGCCACTGTCGGGCACGGCCGGTTCAGATCTGCCAGGCACCCCGTGGTCGTCGCGAGCAAGCAGGGTGGAGCAGCGCCGCTGCTGGTGCGCGGCCCGTGGCCGCCGCTGGCGCACGCCACGCCTCCATGGCGCATACCCCCCCGGTGGCGGCGGCCGCTCGACGCAGTAGCCCGCCGCGGCGTCTGTTCTCCCCGGGCTGCTCAACGCTGCACAAACGGACGAAGTTGTGTGGCTCCGGTCGCCCCTTGCTCCTCAACGCGGCGGCGCGATGCAGCTCCCGTTGCTCCGTGCTCCTCCCTGCCGCGTTGCCTCCACCAGCAACGATGCAATGCAAGGCAAGGCATGTGAGATGTGACCAAAGTTTTAAATAACGCGCTAAGCCTCTTAGCGGCGGACCTCTTCTAAATGCTATAGCGTCCTATAGCGGAGGTATAGCGAGCTATTTAAAATGTTTGCTCAAGTGTTTGAACAAAAGACTCTTAGCGCGGGACCTCTTCTAAACGCTATAGTGTGCTATAGCGGAGCTATAGGGGGCTATTTAAAATCATGGATGTGACGGCTCTAGCGAGCGGAAGGAATGGACGGTTGGAAGTGGCCACGTCATCGATCCATGGCTCAACGCCTCAACCAATGAACGTCCAGGATTTTGTGTTTGTTTGCAGTGTATGTTTCTTTCAAAGTATACAACAAATAATGTTGCCAAATAGTTAACTCTAATGAAAAAAATGTAGTGTTTAGAAGGTAATTTGATGAAGTGCGTCTGTTGTGTGCGAGTTACAGTGAAATCGTTATTTTATTTAATTTTTTATTCTTAACAAGTGTTCGGTTCCATGTTGGTTTTCCTTTCTTTTCTTTTTTATCTTTTTTTTTATTTTTAACATGCGAGGAAGTGGAGGTCTACTTTCTTTGAAAATTGGAGTGGTGCCATTTTGTACCCTGGTTTTTGTACTTCACAAAAAATACCCATTTTTACACTTATAAAATGGAAAATTTGAATTTTTTTTTGTAGAAAGTTGGAAATCTATTTGGCAACTTTGCTTGTAATGGAGATATGCACCTATTTTCCCAGTATTGGAACATTATCACAAACTATGCAACGAATATGACCATCAACTTAGTCATTTGTCTTGAAACTCATAGGGCAAATGGCTTATAGGCTGAGAACTTTGATAGGGCTCATGGCTTATAGGCTGCTCTGTGACGGTGCCGTCAACGTCCTCCGTTGGAGACACGTGGCAAATATTTTTGCCGGGTGTGCGCTATAAGCCAAGTGTTTTTTTGTATAAATACCGTGAACATTATGTAAACCGAGGGCTTTTCGGGGTACTCGGCTTACACGACATTATAAGCCGAGTGCACTTTGTTTGCCGGGTGTTATTTCTTCCCCACTCGATTTAGAGTGAACATAAGCCGAGTACCCGATAAATAGCTCACGGCTTATAAGCTAACACACAGGAAAACGGAATTTTCCTGTAGTGCAGGTTAGCCTAAACAGACAGGAAAAGAATGACTACTGATGTGAACATCATCATAAAACCTATCAAGAAAACATAGACATAAAACAAATTAGTCGTTGACACAGAACAAAGAAAAAACATGTGATATTAGAAAGCAAAAATTAGATCTAACAACAAACATCTTGGTCATCGGACTCGGAAAAGGGTTAATAAGTACTGCTCCAAGGTGCTCTAAAAATAAGTCAGATGCCGCTTGCAAGTCAACAAAGAGGAGAAGCTGCCACTTTTCACTGTCAGCTAGAACAGAAGGTAGAAACAGGACCAGCCCTAAAATTGACTAGTAAGAAGAAGGTAAAGTCAATTCTTCAGTTCAAGGAAGAGGGACATGAGGCGTATATATAACTTGCAAATGATTGAGTGCTAACAATGCCAATAGATAATAAATAAAATAAAACAAAGTCAATTCTTCAACCCAATAAAATAGATACATATGCAGATTAGTTGGCAAATATTTTAAAAGAATAACAAAAGTGACTGTTGATTTTAGCATCAGCACACACATTAGTCACTTCAGCCCAAACAGTTAACAAGACAAGCATAGATATCACGCAACCACATAACAGTAAGAGCTTCCGATCATAACTTGTATACATCAATGCAAAAAGAAGAACATGCCAGCAGCCTCATACTTGATCCAATCCAAAGATATTGCAGCTCATAAGGATACACCGGCTAGGCCGAAAGAAGCATGCTCACTCAACAACCATCAGATAAAAGGTGAAACGTTCACACAATAACCTTCTAGAGCCAGAAAAAAAGTATGCTGAACATGGCTTTGCTTGACCCGACATTTAGAAATACAGAGGTTTCAGCGACCAATGCGAAAATTCACAGCATAACCTTCTAGAGCCGAAAAGAAGGTATGATGTATGAGACTTTGCTTAAGCCGCCATTTTGTCATACGTGGGTTTTTTACCAATATTGAAATTCTCAAGCAACTCTCCATCGCTGTCAACGCGAGTCAGATACTGACCAAGAAGGAGCAGCACCAGCATGCCATCATCCACGGAAACAACATCCAAGAAGTACTCATCGTGGTTCCAAAACTGATCCCTGATTTCTGCAAGTGGCAATTTGATTCGGTACTTTTTTTCGTAGTTCCGCAACACCCATATATCAATAGTTTCTTTTTCTTTGAGAAAGGGTTCGACATCAATTTCTTTTGTGACATACTCCCTCCGTTCCAAATTATTTGTCTTAGATTTATCTAGATACGGAGGTATCTAGCACTAAAATAAGTCTAGATACATCCGTATCTAGACAAATCCAAGACAAGTAATTCGGAACGGAGGGAGTAGTTGTAAAGATTGGAGGAAGCGTTGAACCCTTTGATCTCGGGCCGCTGTTTATATTGACAACATGTCGTGGGTTACAAGTTTTGGGAGGTCGCTAGGACTCTCCAGGATTACACGAGAAGAAACAGAGAACTACACAAGTTTTGAATACAACATATATCTCTACTCTTTCTATCTAACATCCTCCCTCAATCTAAACCTATGAAACTCTATCAAGGTTTAGATTGTATATGAACTCGTTCATCCTCCTCGTGGAAAGTGGCTTAGTAAACCCATCAGCAAGTTGATCTCCTGTTGGAATAAACCTGATGTCAAGTAGCTTCCGAGCCACTCATTCTCTGACAAAATGGAAATCAACTTCTATATGCTTTGTTCGTGCATGGAAAACAGGATTTGCTCAAAGGTAGGTTGCACCAATGTTGTCACACCATAACCTTGCAGCTTGTGGGACTTTTATCTCAAGTTCACATAGCAAAGTCTGAATCCACATAACTTCAGCAGTTGCATTTGCCAGTGCTTTATACTCAGCTTCAGTACTAGATCTAGAGACAGTAGCCTGTTTTCTTGCACTCCATGATATAAGGTTTGATCCCAAGAATACAGCAAATCCACCTGTGGATCTTCTATCATCAACACATCCTGCCCCATTGTATACTAGCATAGATGGTGACTTAGTAATCTTAACTCCAAGCCCCATTGTATACTTGAGATACCTCACAATTCGCTTAACAGCTGTCCAATGAACTGTACTAGGAGCATGCAAATACTGACATACCTTGTTCACAGAATATGAAATATCTGGACGAGTTAAAGTCAAATACTGAAGTGCTCCAACAATACTTCTGTAATTTGTTGCATCCTCTGGACCAAGTAGCTCTCCTCCCTCAACTGAAAGTTTTTCTGAAGTTGAGAGTGGTGTACTTACAGGCTTGCAGTATTCCAGTCCAATCCGTTTTATAATATCAGCAGTATATTTTTCCTGTGTCAAAAGTATTCCATCTTTCACCGGTTTTACTTCAATACCAAGAAAATAGTGAAGATTGCCCAAATCCTTCAATGCAAACTCCATATTAAGATCATGAAGAAGACTTGTAGTAGCATCTGGATTGGAACTAGCAACAATAATATCATGAACATAAACAAGAACAAATATTGTTATACTTCCTTTGTTATAGAAGAATAGTGAGGTATCTGCCTTTGATGGAGTAAACCCAAGTCGTTGTAACTGAGTACTTAACCTTGAGTACCAGGCTCTAGGTGCCTGCTTTAATCCATACAAGGCTTTATCTAGCTTGCAAACATGATATGGTGTAGTTTTGTTTTCATATCCAGGTTGTTGCCGCATGAACACTTCTTCCTCAAGAACACCATGAAGAAACGCGTTCTGTACATCTAGCTGCCGTAAACTCCAACCTCTAGAAATAGCAATAGACAGTACAAGTCTGATGGTAGCTGATTTAATAACAGGACTGAATGTATCCTCATAATCAATTCCAAATCTCTTCTTAAAACCCTTTGCAACTAGCCTAGCCTTGTATCTGTCTATGCTTCCATCTGCCTTTCTTTTGATCTTGTAAACCCATTTGCAATTAATTACATTTTTACCTTTACCTGGTGGAACTAAGTGCCAGGTTTTATTTTTCATGAGTGCCAGATATTCTCCATCCATAGCTTCTTTCCACTCTTTATGTGCTAATGCATCACTAAGACTTTCTGGTTCACCAACACTAGTAAGAAAAGCATGTTTGCATTTGTCATACCTTATGGTGCCATCTTTGTACTCCTTGGGCTTGAATATCCCAGATTGAGACCTGGTAGTTCGCTGAGACACCTGAGGTACAGCAATTGTAGCAGCATAATTGTTGTTTTCGGAACCACATGCCTCTGATGTAGCAGATCCTGAGACAGCCGGATGAGCCACAGAAGATCCAGGCACGTCACACGGAGAGGATCCAGGCTCCAGATCTGAGAACTCCAGATCAGCAGAGGGGATTAATCTCGTGTCGGGCGTCAACCTCGTACCGGGCAAACCAGCAGGGGAGCTCCGCATGGCATCTGCTGGAGCCGCCCGCTCGGGTGTGCGGCAGGCCGCCTCGTGCGCGGGCCCCGCCTCGGTCGGCTTGTCTCCCATGGGCCTGGCCAGCCCACGCGTGGCGGCTGGCGACTCGCGGCGACCACCTGCATCCAGGCCTGCGCCCAGACTAGCGGGGCGACTTACTGCTGGCGGTGACGCTGATGCAGGATCCTCCTCGGATCGCGCGCTCTAGAAGCTGCTGCGCTGCCCCAAATCATCATGGGATCCAGCGCTGGTTTTGTCTTGTTCTGCACACTTAAAATCATGGCTAGAAACTGCATTGCTGCCATTAGATGCACCCATTTCATCTGAATCTTTTCTGGTTGCATTAATCTCATGATCAGTTTCAATTAATTCACCCCCGTGATCAGGAGAAGTCAAAGGATCAGAAAGAAGAGAAATTTCTTGACGAAGGAGAGCGCCTGCATTTGGATGAAGTTGAGCAAATGGAAAAAGAGTTTCATCAAAAACAACATCACGAGAAATATAGACTCGTCTTGTGGAAACTTCAAGACATTTATAGCCTTTGTGAAGATTGCTATAGCCAATGAAAACACACTGAGTTGACCGAAAGTCGAGTTTGTGATGATTGTATGGTCGAAGATTTGGGTAACAAGCACACCCAAATATTTTTAGGGAGTTATAATCAGGTTTTTGATGATACAAGCGCTCTAAAGGAGTGGAATTTCCAATGACTCTACTAGGAAGCCGATTTATGAGATAGGTGGCAGCAATAAAAGCCTCATCCCAATATTTGAGAGGCATTGAAGCATAAGCAAGTAGTGACAACCCTACTTCAACAATGTGACGGTGTTTGCGCTTGGCAGAACGGTTCTGCTGATGAGCATGAGGACAAGAAACACGATGTTCAATGCCTATACTTCTAAAGAAAGAGTTGAGTTTTCATACTCCCCGCCCCAATCACTTTGGACGGCAAGAATTTTTCTATCAAAGTGACGTTCAACGAGCTTTTGAAATTCTTGAAAAACAGCAAAGACTTCAGATTTGTGTGTAAGAAGATATATCCATGTAAACTTGCTGAAATCATCAATGAAACTAACATAATATTTCTTTCTTCCAAAATAATCTCTTGCATGACCCCATACATCACTAAATATAAGCTCTAAAGGAGCATGAGAAACACTACTAGACTTCGGATAGGGAAGTTGGTGACTCTTGGCACATTGACAAGATTCACAAACAGACTCACTATTTTCTCTACCTAACAATGGAAGATTGTCTTTATTAACTACTTGCTCAACTATAATAGAAGACGGATGTCCTAATCTTTGATGCCATCTTGCCAAGGAGGGCTTAACGAAGGAGTAAACTTGACGATGATGCTTGCGGCTAAGAAACTTTGATGTAATGGGGTAGAGACCACCGATGCATCTACCGTGATGAAGAAGTTCCCTCGTTGCCCGATCCTTGATGAAAAAATATTTTGGATGAGTTTCAAAGAAGACATTATTATCAGCTGATAAGCGAGACATAGATGCAAGATTTTTGTTAGCTTGAGGAACATGAAGAACATCTTCAAGAATAAGATCACGTTTAGAGGTAGGGGAATTAATGAAAGCACGACCATTATGATGTATATCCATACCTCCACCGGTTGCAGCCGTGTTCACTTGGTCATTGTCGTAGTATCGTTCACGAGTTGCAAGTTTCTCAAGCTCACTTGTGATATGATCGGTTGCACCAGAGTCAGCGTACCACATAGTTTCTCCTTCTCCTGCTTGTTCTCTCAAGGCAGCAAGGACATGGTGCTCTTCAGGCACAAAATCCTCGTCATACCTATGCCAGCACTCAAGTACCTTCATGACCAGGCTTCTTGCAGAGTTGACAGCGGGGTCGAGGCCGCCCACCAGATCGGCCTCCATTGTTGCTGTTGTTGGAGCGTGCACCATTGCTGTTGTTGTTGGAGCATCCACGCCCATAGCCGCTGTTGTTTCCGCCTCGGCCACGCCCTTGCTGACCTTGGTGACCGCGGCCTCGACCACCATAGCCACGACCACGAGTCAGAGCGTTTGCCGAAGATTGACGCAGATTTCCTTGTTGGAGTAGATTGATGCGGGCTTCAAAACTAAGAAGCTGATTGTAGAGCTCGGTGACGGTGATGGGCTCGACGCGGGCAGAGAGAGCCGAGACGACTTGTACTCCATGTCCAAGCCCTTCAGGACGAAGGAGACGATCTCGCCTTCTCCAAGCGGGGATCCGGTGCAAGCAATTTCATCCGTCAGAGCTTTGATCTTGGCGAGATATTCGGGCATCCCCATGTTGCCCTTCTGGAGGTTTGCAAGGGCGATGCGAGTATTGACGATCTGCGACTGTGTTTGCGCAGCGAAGAAGGCGTGGATCGCGTTCCATACCTCGGCCGGCGTCTGGAGAGTCACGACCTGCGCAAGCACCTCACGTGATAGAGACCCCATGAGATAACCTTGTAGTTGCTGCTGTTGGGCGTACCAGATCGTCCTGGCGTAGTTGAAGACCTGCTCTTCCTTCCCGTCTTTGTTGATGGTGATGGTGGCAGGGGGCGCCGTGGTTGTGGCTTCCAGGAAGTGCTCCATCTGTTCCCCCTTGATCTGGGGTAGCACGATGGCCTTCCAGAGAAGAAAATTCGTCCTCATCAGCTTCTCTGACGGAGGCGACCTGAGGGAACTAGCACCGTTGCTGGAGGTGGAAGAAGAGGCGTAGGAGGAACCGGCGGATTGGGTAGTCAGAGTGCTTGCGGTGGATGTGCTAAGGGTGGAGAAGGTAGAGGCGGCGGCGGTGGATGCATCGGTTCCTGCCATGGCTTTGACCTGCGGTAGCTAGATTGGTTTTCCTCTCGGGGTTGAAGGCTTTCTCGTGGATTGCTAGATGCGATGAGGATTGGCTCTGATGACCATGTAAAGATTGGAGGAAGCGTTGAACCCTTTGATCTCGGGCTGCTGTTTATATTGACAACATGTCGTGGGTTACAAGTTTTGGGAGGTCGCTAGGACTCTCCAAGATTACACGAGAAGAAACAGAGAACTATACGAGAGGGAGAAGGAATAGAAGTTTGAATACAACATATATCTCTACTCTTTCTATCTAACAATAGTTACGCCTGTAGATGCTGAGCGTACCATCTGTATCAAAGATATTTGCCTGGGAGGAAACAACTGGAGCACACATCCGCCGGAACGACTCAGCTATGGTTTCGAATACGATCACCGGTTTGCTGTCCCTCTGATGCTGCCGGCTGCTTTCACTCAGATAAATCTCTGAGTACCAATGCATGTTGGTTATGCCCAGGGAGGAAGAAGTAGGCTCACGCTCACAGCACACGCACGGGAGAAGAACACACAGAGTCTGATGCACACGCACTTGTGCTTTTCACTTGTTCTCTCTTGACTCAAATAAACAACATGATTACAGAGCTTTATATCACAGCTCATTGCATACACACGGACGCCCAAGCCTAACAGCCTGATCCACTAATACTGCTCCACTAACCGCTCTAGCATGCACGGCTTGAGTCACTTCCAAGTCGCTGAAGATCAGGTCACTTGGCGCATGCTGCAAGCAACTGCGCCCGCTTATATCTCCACGTCTATATCCTCTCTGACTTGGCCACTTGGACTCCACACATCACTGGTTCATGCCGTTACCACATCCATGCAGATTAGATCAACCCAACGGCACACACACATTAGTGCCATTGCTACACATACATGGTGTCATGCGACACTCACAACTTGGCACGACAAATCTTGCCATGCACACTACTCTCTAATCTGCATGACTTATTTTGAATCAGCTAACACCCTACTAGCTTGGACGACCCAACTAAATGCGATCAGAAAAAACTTAAACATGATGAATAGCTAATCAACAAGGTTAACTCCAACAATCATCCCCTTAACCTTGTTGCCATTTACTAGAACACCCTCATGGCAACCTTCAAAGCAGCCCCGGCTCGGCAGCGGCGGTCGCGGCGGCGAGATGGGCTTGCTCTTTCCTTGGCGCAGTGCAATCCCTCAAGAAGTGCCCATAGTCTTGGCAATTGTAGCAGCCTACCTTGCGGATGTCAAAGGTGCTCTTCCTCTTGCCGGTGCCGCCACGTCTCTTGGAGCGAGCAAACCACTCCTCCTCCATGAGGAGCAGCTGAGTGCCGCCGCCGCCGCCTGCCTCGTCCATGTCGAAGCTCTCCTCCACGGCCAAGAAGCGACCCGTGAGCTCTTCAATGGTTAAGGTCTTGAGGCCGAGCAGCGACTGGATGGAGTGCGCGAGCTGCCGGTAGCACTGCGGCACGCAACGAAGAAACTTGAGCACCGCCTTGTGCTCGGTGATGCCATCGCCGAGGGCCTCGAGGTCGTTGACGATGCCGGTGAGGCGGACAGCGAACTCCTCCATCCTCTCGCCATCCTTGAACCAGAGATTCTCGAACTCCAACCGACGCGTCTGCGCCCGGGCTTCACGGACGCGCTCGGACCCATCCTCAAGGTCTTGAGGGCGTCCCAAGATCCTTCGCTGACCAGTAAGACGGGGAGGGCCGCATCTCCTCCGAGAGGCCGCGGCGGCTGCGTCGGAGAGGTGTCGCTCCTGCTGCCCTTGCGGCCTTCTGCATGGTCGCCGCCTATCTGGAGAGGAATGTGGTGATCTTTCGGGAAGACTTGGGCTGGGTTTAATACAACGGATTGGGCTGGGCTGGATTTATCTCTAGTCCGTTTGCAACTTTGAAAGAAAACAATTACTAGAAATACTCCAGTTTTTTTCTCAAAAAAAAGAAATACTCCAGTTTTATTAGGGATCAATGTCACTACATAGAAAAAATCATTGCCAAAAATATGGCATGCAATAAATAAAAATAATGTCAGATTGTCATTAAGAAAAGATATTGGTAGAAAGAAATCATGCTACCACTACCAAGTCCATGCAAGTAATCTGGGATGTTTTTTGACATGTCAGTGGCGTTTGTAGATGTGCTTGTGTGAAGGTTATTTTTCTTTTACAATTTGTTTTGCTTTACTAGAAACAAGTCACAATACATGTTTCTTCGCTTTCGCATTTCTTCTTGATGAAGTGACAATGTTCCTGTCGAGTTCTCGAAAGAAAGGGGGGAAACCTTTTTTTGGATGACTAAATCGATGAGAGGGGATCCCATATCAGCGATAAAAAATATATGTGTGTGCATCTTTTATTTGCACAATAAACAGAACGTCACCCACCACATCTGCTAAGGTAAATTGTTTTTCCGTTGAAAAAAGGAGTTTTTGAAACAACAAAAAACAATTGACTTTGTGAGAGAAGAACGGGCAATGAGAGCTATAATTATTATTGTTTTGACAATCAAGAGAGTTATCATGTTTCAACAATATGACGACTTGTTTTGTGAGAAAGGCTTCATCCCAAAGCCTAACCCAGAGAGAAGAATGGCGAGAAGAGCTATGTGTGTTTCAACAATATGGCAGTGTTTTTGCACGGCGAGCCGTTTTGTTGCAATTCATGAGGGCATGGTGCATAGTGTGTGATATAAATTTCCTTCGGAAATATCATACTCCCTAAAGTTATACCGAGGCAGCGTCAATTAATATCGATCGGATGGATAAAAGGTATAATTTTGCCTGAAATTCATGTTTAAAATGTTCCAGATCAGAAAAATATATATGTGAATAGGGTTGGATGGCCGGATGTCAGCGGACACGTCCGAACGTTTCTGCGAACTTGGGAGGCGGCTCGTTTGGTGATTGCCATTGAGGATGCTCTGAAACCTGGCTGGTATCAGTTTGTAACTACCGTCTACTAGTACGAGGTTGCAGTTTAGTTTCACATGCTAGCATGTAAAACATATCAACAAAGTATAATGTAGAGAGAGCCTTTTTCTTCTTTTTGGAGATCATACAGAGAGCCCTGTTGTTTCTAGCATGAAACTGTTGCTGGCCTGAGAAACAATGAACCTAAGCCTTGAAGTACTTCAGTTTTAGTAGACCTTATGAGCTGATGTATGTAGTTCTTCGCGTAAGTGGTATTTCCCTTTTCCTTTTCTTTTCTTCAAATTACCGAAAACAAGTCACACATGCACATGTTTCTTCGTATAAAATGCATCAGTGCGGTATGAAAATAGAGGGAGCCTGGTAATTGTGTTGAGTCCATTATGGTTGAGTCACTGAAATCACACTGGTACAAGGTACTACTTAAGACCATGGTTTTCACTAGTGTTTACACACTATAGCATGATCTTGAGTACAGCTGCCCGGCAGAAACATGTCAGCATCTGAATCTAGTAAACGGGTCTAGAAACAGCAAAAGACGAATTGTGTCCGGAACTTCTATATGCACAGCACAGCTGAATTTATTAACGGCAATTGTGCTGCAACATCCGCATGAAGCATTTATCCAGAAAGGTCAACAGCTCAACTGAAACAATAAGAGATAATAACTTCAAAGCATGCAACATAGAAATGCAATAAGATATTCCTAGATTTTCAGCTTGCATTACAAATACCATTCTTTTTTTCTAGAAGAATACTACTGCAGCCATGTCCAATTAGTGGTGAGCTTAGTTTCCATCAGACCTACCTAACCATCTACATTGCTATCTGAAGATTTGGAACCATTGTGTTAGAGTAAAGCACCAAATTCTGCAGCAAATAAAACTTTTCGAACCTATCAATCGTTTGACCATCAGCTGCCACAGATGCACATTGCTACAACCAGCAACCAATACAGAATCCTAAATAGGACAAGTTTGATTTAAAGAGAACTGAATTATAACAGAATACTTCGTTCAGCTACAACAAAGGGTACGAACAGCAAACGCACTAAAAGTTGACTAGTAAGAAGACCACTGATATGAGGCATAAAAATTGCTAAATATCAAGTACTGAGAAGACCAGCAAATAAATCGAATAAAGCAGAGAACATAAGGTGGATCAGCTGGCAAACATTTCAAAAGCAGAGCAAAACGGCTTGGTAATTTTAGTATCAACACAAGCAGTGATCACTTCAGCCGGAAAGGGTATCAAAACAAGCATTGCTTTCATGCAACCACATAACAGGTCACTTCTGATCAACACAAAAATAAGAAATCAGCAGGCTTATCTTGATCCAATCCATGGACATTGCATATCATGAGGATACAGAGACTAAGCTGCTAAGAAGCACCACCTCACTCAACAGCATCAGATGAACGGTGAAGCGTCCACATCACAACCTTTTCACTACAAGAAATATGTCAACTTATGACCTTCTGTCAGTGACCCTCGAAGAATTGGTCATAAATTTATGACCATTTTAGACCAATTGGTCAAAAGCTGTTCAGGGGGCTCCAAACCCTAAACCATTGCGACCATTTTGGTTAGAAAGGTCGTAATTTCCCACTAGTGCAGAACCGGGCAATAGCACCGGTTCGTAAGGCCCTTTAGTGCCGGTTTCGGAACCGGCACTAACATTTCGGCACTAAAGGCCCCCCCCCCTTTAGTACCGGTTCAGCACGAACCGGTGCTAAAGGGAAACCACGTGGCACGAGCCAGCTCCGGGGGCCGGGAGCCCTTTAGTACCGGTTGGTAACACCAACCGGTACTAAAATATTTGGGAGGTTTTTGGTTTTATGATTTCTTTTCATTTAATTTTGTGTTTTCAATTTTAATTCTTTTTCGTTTGCTGGTATTTTACGGTACTACACATTGTACACGTTATGCATATATATA
>NW_024114391.1:0-62442 GCF_003073215.2 Triticum urartu | reverse complement strand
CATTTAGCGCCGCTGGTGCAAAATTTCGAAAAAACAGTTCATGAATTTCAAAAAACAATTCACAAATTCAAAAATAGTTCATGAATTTGAAGAAAGAACAAAAAATTGAAAAAAACGTGAGTTTGGAAAATAGTTATCGATTTTGACAAAAAGTTCACCAAATACGAAAAAAGTGCATTGAATTTAAAAGAATCATCAATTTTCAAAAAAATTCATAGAATTAGAAAAAAGTTCATGGAATTTGATAAAAAGTTGTCGAATTTTAAAAAAGTTCATCAAATTTGAAAAAAAAGTTCATCGAATTCAAAAAAAGTTCATCGGTATTGAAAATAGTTCATCGAATTCAAAAAAAGTTCATCGATTTTGAGAAAAGTTCATCGAATTTGGAAAAAAAGTTCATCGATTTTCAAAAAAGTTCATCCAATTTGTAAAAAAGTTTATTGATTTTGAAAAAATTACATCGAATTTGAAAAAAAGTTCATTGAATTTGAAAACGTTCATCAAATTTGAAAAAAGTTCAACAATTTTTAAAAAAACTAATAAATTTTCGAAAAAATCACCGAGTTTGATGAAAGTTCATGATATTTGGAAAAAGTTCATGAATATAGAATCACGAATTTGAACCAAGTTCGTGCAATGAAGAAAACAAAAAAAAGCAAAAAGGAATAAGAACCGCGACCTGTGAAAGAATAAAAGAAGGTAACACAAGTGAGTTAGTGTCCTAGTGGTTAGTGCGCTGCGTTCTCCGCGAAGAAATCCTGAGTTCGAACCCTGCCGGCGCACTCGCCTTTTTTGCTTGGGTTTGAAAAATAAAGGAAAAACGGGCCGGCCCAATTACAAGCGCAGTTGGCGAACCGGCGCAGGATTCGCCTCATTGAACTACCGAGACAGAAATTTACTACCACCTCGAATATATTTTAAATTTAAACTGAAAGCGTAAAATCACAAGAAGAAGCGTATTATGACGGTGAACTCACGGAGTCAATCCATGCTTTATTATTAGGGATAGATTAGGAAGATAATTGCAGAGACTAACGTATATTAGCATATTAGTGGAGTGAATAATTGCAGTATAATTTTACTCATATTACAGCCATTTTTGGACATATATTACTAGCAAAAATACCCGTGCTTTGCAACGGGAGAAGAAAACATATCACAGCCGCTGCTTTGCAACGGGAGAAGAAAACATATTACAGCCGCTAGCGGCCAACCACAACACCTCGACGAGATGTCGTGAAACAATAGCTTCGTTGAGATCAACAAAAGACTATTGCCATGACATGTAAATGTCTATATTTTGGCGCCAATGATTTATTATGCACTCGTATGTACCGGGTTCAATAGCGGCAACTGTCAATTTATCATGTATTTACTTTATTATTAGGTAAAGATTGGACGTGCAAGCATATATGTTTTTGTGGTGTGTGTCTAAACTGTGTATATATGTTAATCCAACATTGTCCAATCCTTCCTATCTATGTGTAGTGTTTGTTTCCTTTTTAGTACAGAGTCAAATTTAACCTTAAATCAAAAATATACAGTACAATTTCAAAAGTGTGCATAATTTATAGAACAAACGCTCTTTTTTTGGGTGATAGTATGTGAGCTAAACCGTCCGCGTGACGGACTGGGGGATATTTACTCGAAATTGCACGTCTATACCAATACAAAAAGGCCCAGAGACTCAGATCCAATAAATCCGGACCATCCATTTATGTTAATCCAACAGTCATTATTGTTCTAATGGTGAGTACTAAACATGTTTAGCGTTAAACGTCTTTCTCCTGATCCCCTTCCTTTCCTACGAAAGAAAAGGGGAACTGCCGCACGCACGGCGCTGCCTCTCTCCGCCCCAACCACCTCCGCCCGTCGCACCTTCTCGCTGTCGCCCCCATCACACCTTCAAGAACGCCCCCACCCATCGCCTCCTCCTGCACAGCCTGGCCGCCCGGCGGGACGCCGCCTCCTAATAGACCTACTGGCCGGCCATCGGGGACGCCCACCCCTCACCTCGCCTTGGACGTCGGCCGTCGGGGATGGCGCCTCCTGCATCGCCTGGCCGGCCGGCGGGACGCCGCCTCCTACTACACCTTCTGGCCGGCCGTCGGGGACACCGCCCCTACTACATCGCCCGGCCGACCGTCGGGGAGGTCGCCTCCTCCAACGCTGCCTCCCCACCATCCAACGATGCCGCCGCCCTTCACCACGTCGGCCGCTGCCCTCACTCCGACGCTGCGAGCTACGGCGCCACCGCCCTTCACCGCGTCAGCCGCTGCCCTCACTCCGACGTTGCAAGCCGCCTAACCGGCCTGATCCACTCGATTTGGATTGCCAACCCTCCAGACTTTCTTTGATATGTACATCTCCAATCAAATCTGATCTCAAAGTTCATTTTTTGTTTGTAATCTGGAATCTGGACGAAATTTGACAATTGTACTAAACTTGTTGCAGGGTTGGGAAGAATGCAGACGGTTGGATCACCGAAGAGGAGCTCAAAGAGTTGACAAATGAGCTCGAAGAATGCTGTCACGAGTAATGACAGTTGAAGCTACGTAGTGTGTTGTTTGTTCACAACCGGTCATATCAATGCTTATGACTTTCTCTTGCGTTGTCAGGTCCTCACTCGGCACGGCCTCTACAAACAACTCACCAAGATCCTCGAGTGCGTCGAGGAGTACACGGTGTTGATCATGGAGGAGCTCGACCCCAACCAGAATGGCTACATCGAGGTCCGTCCTTTTTCACCCTTCATCTCTTTCCGTGGAATACTTTGCTTTATGCACAACTGCTCTATAAGCTTACTTGGGTAGTATATTTATTTGATTGACTGGATGTGATCTGGAGGTGTGCTCAGGTTTTATTATAGCATGTTTAGATTTGATCTGAATCGTATCCTATGTAGCACTAGCCTAATTAGTTCGCCGTGGAAGGGGACGGTGGCTGTGAAATTAGTGGCATCTCCTGGATGATGCGCTATGAAACGACTACATTACACAGTGATATGGAACTTTTGGTAGTAGCTAGGTAGTTGATCAGTTGAGCTGATTTGAATAGATTGCGCTTTGATTTTTGGAATTTTCTTTTACCGGCTTGAGGACAAGGTATTTGCCCCTCCCTTGGTTACTTGCCTGTATCATTAATTACGTCGGATAATTTTAACCCATTTGTAGGAACCAGCTGGTGGTGTTAGACACACAAATACTTTTGGGAGGAGGCGTTTTGGCTCTCGGGTGCACATGCACCCACATGAACAGTAAAATCAAAAAATAGTTTCCCTAAAAAATCAAAAAATAGTAATTTAAAAAAATTCTGGAATTTTTCATAAATGTCCGTGTTAGTGTCGCAAACATGCTTGACAATTTTCATGCAAAACGGAGCAACATCGTTTCGTCGGAGAAAAAAAACAAATTTGGGTGTGACATTTTGGTGTAATAATTGATGTTCAATTTGTTTTTTTTTGCACAGGCCAAAATGCTTTACCTTTCTGCCTATATTTTCAGGCAGATTTGGATTTTGCAAAGAACACATACAAATTTTGTTGAGATTTTTTTGACATTTCAAAATTCATTTTCCACAGGTAGGAGCATGTGCTCCCGGGAGCCGAATTGTATTTCCGATACTTTTGGTGCTACTTTTCTACAGAAAATTCACGTATATCTTCAAGCCGGATTAAAATTACACGTGCGTTGCACGTGCGCATTTACTAGTTTATTTAAAAAACACAACGTGCATGGAGATATTTATTTTGGGGTCAACAATGCTGCTAGCTAACACGTAGAAATCAATCGCATCACCCTCAAAAAAAAAGAATCATGTTTTTTGAAGTAATTTAGAAAGCGGAAAAATGATATTAAAGTAAGAGCATTGCTATATACACCATGTTTTTTGTCCGACAAATTTCAGTACGATGTTGTAGATCAGTCTGTTAATGCCTAGTGACAAAGCATATACCACACCAGCAGATTAAGTATTGTATTGACATTAGACAGTAAAAATATCATATATATACAACACTTTCAAAATAATTTTATCTGGATGCAATTGTTCTTTTTTCTCCATAGCATCAATTTTGGGTCAAAAGGATGTTTAAGGTGGTTGCCATGTTCCTCCATACCACACCTTCAACGTGACCATCTTCAGGGACATCAAACATTGCATCTTCTTTCTGATGCGGAACAACAGCTTTAGCTTTATTGAGAACAACTAAACACTCCGTGGCCATAACATGTAAATGCCTATGTTTTGACATTGATGATTTATTATGCACTCGTATAAATCGAGATCAGCCGTGGCCATAACACGTAAATGCCTATGTTTTGACATGGAGATTAGTAGCTCCCGAAGATAATTTATGTATTTATTTCATTGGACGTCTAGACATATATGTTTGTGCCGTATGTGTGGTGACCTGTGTAGTTAGTATGAGTACATAAAAAAAGTATGAGTACATAAAAAACACAAACATATGCAAATCCAACTTAAAAAAGAATGTCGTACCAAACCCGGCAATTATGTAAAAATGCATGCACGACGATTTGATCTAGTTGAAAGTTTACACGAGGTTACCTAGTTATATAGGAGTATTACAAAATCTAGCTAAATCTCATCCTATCCTACGGGAATTGCTCGTTTTCAAGCGGCCGTACACTTTTTTTTGCGAGAAAAGCGGCCATAGGCTTGTCCCACCAGTCATCTCGCGCGGGTGACGCGTGTCGTCTGGCGCACGCACCGCTGCCCTCGTCGACCTTATCTTCATAGTCATCCCTTCTTGTCCCCGTCATCCCCAATTTCCTTCCTCCCTTCTCTCCCCTTATCTCTGGAACCCCACTGATGCGCAAGCAAGAGCCACCGCCAAGGCTTGTGCAAGCTCGCGCCATATCCAGCAACAACCATGCTCTCTCTGCAAGCACAAATCCAGCCATGGTGTGTTTGACGGCAATTAGCTGACGGCGGCGAGAAGTTGCAGCAGCGGCGAGCGTTCTCGCGTGACTCTCTCGTATGGGGGGTAGCAACAATGGGGCGGCTGCAAAAGCAAGGCTGGTCGCCAGCGGGAGCGCCAGCCACGCGTGGTTGCTCGCCGGAAGCATCCGATGCAAGGCCGCTCACCGGAAGCATCTGATGCTATTGACGGCGACCGGCGGGCGGGGTGACGGCGGATGCTGGTGTTGCGAGGATGACGAATACCCTAGCCAGGTCGTTTGCATCAGCTTTTCATCTCAAAGATGTATCTCATGTTGATCCATGTACGCTCGAGGCTTCTTACGAATTTTAATTCAATGACGTATAGAAATTGGTATGATGGGACATAACAAAGCGAGGTGGTACTTTTGATAGCAGTTCAAATCAGTTTTCTGTACACAATAATGGGCTAGCTCTGTTCGATGCCATCGAGGACCTAACAGAAGTAGGGAGTACGATCAGCGGAAGTTTTTGCCTCCTCTCTTGATTGAATGGGCCGGCTCCCATCGTGTCTCGTCTGGATTCTACGGGCTGTGGCCCAGGTGGGCGACGGGTGACCCAACGCCTACCAAAGAGAAAAGAAGGGGAAAACGGACGGACGAACCAAGCGATTTTTTAGTACCACCTCATGTATATATTTAAATTCAAAGTGAAAGCGTAAATTCACGGGAAGAAGCGTATTGTGACGGTGAACCCACGGAGTCAAAATAAAATTGGTATGATGTAAATAAATTTTGAGATCTTTCCAATTGCCTGACATGAGAAATTAAAATTCTTTTAGTGCACATATTCTGCAAAGCAATTAAAGTGAAGCTTAACATTCCAACTCTACAAGATCCCTATACGTGCAGAACGGAACACTTACTTTGGCCTTGTGGCTAGCTCATTCTACAAACAATCTGTTGGTCCCTGGTTCAATCGCAACTTAGACATTACAGTTGTTCGAATGCTAGCGGAAGAGAATATTCACGGTAGAACAATTAACATCAAAACCATGAATCTAAATGGCCAATAATTTAGTGTACCCTATAATTTTGGGCTAACAGTGTTCATATATTCATAGTGCATCAAAAGAACTTACATAAATTTCTAGTTTTTACCATAAATACATATGGTATGTCTTAGTGCTAATTGTGTGTACAAAAATGATTACAACACACTATTTGCTACATAAGTCCTCATATAAGAATGATATAATTGATGCAAGTATGTCTTTGGGTCGGCTAGAACAAACATAAACTTCCACTAACAAATATGCAGGTTTGGAGTGAATAATGGACCTTATTTTGATACAGGTTAAATATAACTATAAGACGACCCTATATATTCACATAATGAAAATCAAAGAGAAAAGCAATCACTTCAATTATATAATAAGAAAATCATTAGTACCCTCTGATTTTGGGCTGACGGTATTCATTTCTTTATAGTGCATCAGAAGAACTTACATCAATTTATAGTTTTACCATAAATACATATGGTGTGTCTTAGTGCTAATTAGCTATACATACAAAAATGATTACAACACACTATTTGCTACATACATCCTCATATAAAAATGATATAATTGATGCAAGTAAGTCTTTGTGTCGATTGGAACAAACATAAAATTCCATTAACAAATATGCAGGTTGGAGTGAATAATGAACCTTATTTTGTTCCTGTTTAAATATAACTATAAGACGACCCTATATATTTCACACAAAGAAAATCAAAGAGAAAAGTGATCACTTCAATTATTTAATAAGAAAATTATTAAAAACTCACTTCTGGGTTCATAGTTAGATTTGTAGGAAAACATCATATGAATCTTCTCTTATATATTTAAACATCGTTAGTCAATCGAAGGCCTTTCGCCATACATCATGGGAAACCATGTAAGTAAGGAACATGTGCGGCTAATATACCCCAAGCATCTAACAGTATGGCCATGGTCAAACAGTTTCAAAGCTGACTGTCTGGTCTATCTACATAACATGATACATAATACAGGGTTACATGCATGTCAAATGTATGGAAGAATATTTAAACTTTATACATCTTATCTCTGCTAAATAATAAAGAAAAGGCATAATGGTTATGAAAATAATCAGAGATATAACATATATTCAAAAGGACACATTCAAATATTTAAACATTAGTTTAAACAACAAAGCAAACCGGATAGCAAGACATCCATACACTAGTAGAAAACGGAGCTTTAAAACCGGTTCGTAAGGGCCTTTAGTGCCAGTTCCATAACCGGCACTAATTGGTGGGCACTAAAGCCCCCCCCCCCCTTTAGTACCGGTTTGGCACGAACTGGCGCTAAAGTGCCACCACGTGGCGTGAGCTCGCGCCCTGGTATGGGGGACCTTTAGTACCGGTTGGTGTTACCAACCGGTACTAAAGGTTTTTTTTGAATTTTTTTGAAAATTTTGGAATTTTTTTTTGATTTTTTTATTTTTAATTTTTCTAAATTATTTGGTGATTTAGTCTCTAATCACCTCTCTTAACTGCTCAAGTGTGGATCACTCATTTCAAATCATCTAACATCCCGACCGGTCACCCATCCCTCGCACTACTCCAGCCTGAGCACGCTTAACTTTCGGGTTCTATTCTACTTCGTTTCCAAGTCTGCACTTGTTGTTTTCCTGACAATAGTAAGATGTCAATCCTATTAACCCTCAGGAGTTTAGCTTGAACATGAAGTCACACATTTCACTGTTTGAGTTTGAAACTATTATTCTAAAAAAACAGTAATTTAGTAACACTAATTTTCTTGAATAAGTTTGACCATAGTTTGACCACAGTTTGTGAAGGAAATATGCCCTAGAAGCAACAATAAATGTTATTATTTTATTTCCTTATATCATGATAAATGTTTATTATTCATGCTAGAATTGTATTATCTGGAAACATAATACTTGTGTGAATATATAGACAAACCAAACGTCACTAGTATGCCTCTACTTGACTAGCTCGTTAATTGAAGATGGTTATGTTTCCTAACCATAGACATGTGTTGTCATTTGATTAATGGGATCACATCATTAGGAGAATGATGTGATTGACATGGCCCATTCCATTAGCTTAGCACCCGATCGCTTAGTATGTTGCTATTGCTTTCTTCATGACTTATACATGTTCCTATGACAATGAGATTATGCAACTCCCGTTTACCGGAGGAACACTTTGTGTGCTACCAAACGTCACAACGTAACTGGGTGATTATAAAGGAGCTCTACAGGTGTCTCCAAAGGTGAATGTTGGGTTGGCATATCTCTGGGCCCTCTCGGTAATGCACATCACATAAGCCTTGCAATCATTACAACTAATGAGTTAGTTGCAAGATGATGTATTACGAAACGAGTAAAGAGACTTGACGGTAACGAGATTGAACTAGGTATTGAGATACCGATGATCGAATCTCGGGCAAGTAACATACCGATGACAAAGGGAACAACGTATGTTGTTATGCGGTCTGACCGATAAAAGATCTTCGTAGAATATGTAGGAGCCAATATGAGCATCCAGGTTCCGCTATTGGTTATTGACCAGAGACGTGTCTCGGTCATGTCTACATTGTTCTCGAACCCGTAGGGTCCGCATGCTTAAGGTTTCGATGACAGTTATATTATGAGTTTATGAGTTTTGATGTACCGAAGTTAGTTCGGAGTCCCGGATGTGATCACGGACATGACGAGGAGTCTCGAAATGGTCGATACATAAAGATTGATATATTGGACGGCTATATTCGGACACCGGAAGGGTTCCGGGTGATTTCGGAGAAATCAGGAGAGCCGGAGGGTTACCGGAACCCCCCCGGGAGAAGTAATGGGCCATATGGGCCTTAGTGGAGAGAGAGAGGGGCAGCCAAAGGTGGGCCGCGCGCCTCCTCCCCCTGGTCCGAATTGGACTAGGAGAGGGTGTTGGAAATATGCCTTAGAGGCAATAATAAATTAGTTATTATTATATTTCCTTGTTCATGATAATCGTTTATTATCCATCCTAGAATTGTATTGATAGGAAACTCAGATACATGTGTGGATACATAGACAACACCATGTCCCTAGTAAGCCTCTAGTTGACTAGCTCGCTGATCAATAGATGGTTACGGTTTCCTGACCATGGACATTGGATGTCGTTGATAACGGGATCACATCATTAGGAGAATGATGTGATGGACAAGACCCAATCATAAGCCTAGCACAAAGATCGTGTAGTTCGTTCGCTAAAGCTTTTCTAATGTCAAGTATCATTTCCTTAAACCATGAGATTGTGCAACTCCCGGATACCGTAGGAATACTTTGGGTGTGCCAAACGTCACAACGTAACTGGGTGGCTATAAAGGTACACTACAGGTATCTCCGAAAGTGTCTGTTGGGTTGGCACGAATCGAGACTGGGATTTGTCACTCCGTGTAAATGGAGAGGTATCTCTGGGCCCACTCGGTAGGACATCATCATAATGTGCACAATGTGATCAAGGAGTTGATCACGGGATGATGTGTTACGGAACGAGTAAAGAGACTTGCCGGTAACGAGATTGAACAAGGTATCGGGATACCGACGATCGAATCTCGGGCAAGTATCGTACCGATAGACAAAGGGAATTGTATACGGGATTGATTAAGTCCTTGACATCGTGGTTCATCCGATGAGATCATCGTGGAACATGTGGGAGCCAACATGGGTATCCAGATCCCACTGTTGGTTATTGACCGGAGAGTCATCTCGGTCATGTCTGCATGTCTCCTGAACCCGTAGGGTCTACACACTTAAGGTTCAGTGACGCTAGGGTTATAGAGATATTAGTATGCGGTAACCCAAAAGTTGTTCGGAGTCCCGGATGAGATCTCGGACGTCACGAGGAGTTCCGGAATGGTCCGGAGGTAAAGAATTATATATAGGAAGTGCTATTTCGGCAATCGGGACAAGATTCGGGGTCACCGGTATTGTACCGGGACCACCGGAAGGGTCCCGGGGGTCCACCGGGTGGGGCCTCCTGCCCCGGGGGGCCACATGGGCTGTAGGGGGTGCGCCTTGGCCTACATGGGCCAAGGGCACCAGCCCCAAGAGGCCCATGCGCCAAGAGAAGAGGAAAAGGAAGAGTCCTAAAGGGGGAAGGCACCTCCAAGGTGCCTTGGGGAGGAGGGACTCCTCCCTGGCCGCACCCTTCCTTGGAGGAAGGGCCAAGGCTGCGCCCCCCCCCCTCTCCCTTAGCCCTATATATAGTTGGGGGGAAGGGAGGGCAACCATACCCCAAGCCCTGGCGCCTCCCTCTCCCTCCCATGACACATCTCCGTCCTCCCACAGCGCTTGGCGAAGCCCTGTTGGAATACCGCTACTTCCACCACCACGCCGTCGTGCTGCTGGATCTCCATCAACCTCTCCTTCCCCCTTGCTGGATCAAGAAGGAGGAGACGTCGCCGCTCCGTACGTGTGTTGAACGCGGAGGTGCCGTCCGTTCGGCGCTAGGACCATCGGTGATTTGGATCACGACGAGTACGACTCCATCAACCCCGTTCTCTTGAACGCTTCCGCGCGCGATCTACAAGGGTATGTACATCCACTCCTCCCTCGTTGCTAGATGACTCCATAGATTGATCTTGGTGATGCGTAGAAAATTTTGAATTTCTGCTACGTTCCCCAACAGTGGCATCATGAGCTAGGTCTATGCGTAGTTTCTATGCACGAGTAGAACACAAAGTAGTTGTGGGCGTTGATTTTGTTCAATATGCTTGCCGTTACTAGTCTTATCTTGATTCGGCGGCATCGTGGGATGAAGCGGCCCGGACCGACCTTACACGTACTCTTACGTGAGACTGGTTCCACCGACTGACATGCACTAGTTGCATAAGGTGGCTAGCGGGTGTCTGTCTCTCCCACTTTAGTCGGATCGGATTCGATGAAAAGGGTCCTTATGAAGGGTAAATAGAAATTGGCATATCACATTGTGGTTTTTGCGTAGGTAAGAAATGATCTTGCTAGAAACCCATAGCAGCCACGTACAACATGCAAACAACAATTAGAGGACGTCTAACTTGTTTTTGCAGGGTATGCTATGTGATGTGATATGGCCAAAGGATGTGATGAATGATATATGTGATGTATGAGATGATCATGTTCTTGTAATAGGAATCACGACTTGCATGTCGATGAGTATGACAACCGGCAGGAGCCATAGGAGTTGTCTTAATTTATTTATGACCTGCGTGTCAACATAAACGTCATGTAATTACTTTACTTTATTGCTAACCGTTAGCTATAGTAGTAGAAGTAATAGTTGACGAGACAACTTCATGAAGACACGATGATAGAGATCATGATGATGGAGATCATGGTGTCATGCCGGTGACAAGATGATCATGGAGCCCCAAGATGGAGATCAAAGGAGCTATATGATAGTGGCCATATCATGTCACTATTATTTGATTGCATGTGATGTTTATCATGTTTATACATCTTGTTTACTTAGAACGACGGTAGTAAATAAGATGATCCCTCACTAAAATTTCAAGAAGGTGTTCCCCCTAACTGTGCACCGTTGCGAAAGTTCGTCGTTTCGAAGCACCACGTGATGATCGGGTGTGATAGATTCTTATGTTCACATACAACGGGTGTAAGCCAGATTTACACACGTGAAACACTTAGGTTGACTTGACAAGCCTAGCATGTACAGACATGGCCTCGGAACACAAGAGACCGAAAGGTCGAGCATGAGTCGTATGGTAGATACGATCAACATGAAGATGTTCACCGATGATGACTAGTCCGTCTCACGTGATGATTGGACACGGCCTAGTTGACTCGAATCATGTAATCACTTAGATGACTAGAGGGATGTCTATCTGAGTGGGAGTTCATAAGATGAACTTAATTATCCTGAACATAGTCAAAAGGTCTTCGCAAATTATGTCGTAGCTCACGCTTCAGTTCTACTGTTTAGATATGTTCCTAGAGAAAATTTAGTTGAAAGTTGATAGTAGCAATTATGCGGACTAGGTCCGTAAACTGAGGATTGTCCTCATTGCTTCATAGAAGGCTTATGTCCTTAATGCACTGCTCAGTGTGCTGAATCTCGAACATTGTCTGTGGATGTTGCGAACATCTCACATACACATTTTGATAACTACGTGATAGTTCAGTTAAACGGTTTAGAATTGAGGCACCGAAAACGTTTTTGAAACGTCGCGAAACATATGAGATGTTTCAAGGGATGAAATTGGGATTTCAGGCTCGTGCCCATGTCAAAAGGTATAAGACCTCCGACGATTTTCTTAGCCTACAAACTAAGGGAGAAAAGCTCAATTGTTGAGCTTGTGCTCAGATTGTCTAAGTACAACAATCGCTTGAATCGACTGGGAGTTGATCTTCCAGATGAAATAGTGATGGTTCTCCGAAGTCATTACCACCAAGCTGCTAGAGCTTCGTGATGAACTATGATATATCAGGGACATATATGATGATCCTTGAGATATTCGCGATGTTTGACACCGCGAAAGTAGAAATCAAGAAGGAGCATCAATTGTTGATGGTTGGTGAAACCACTAGTTTCAAGAAGGGCAAGGGAACAAAGGGATACTTCATTAAACGGCAATTCAGCTGCTGCTCTAGTGAAGAAACCCAAGGTTGAACCCAAACCCGAGACTGAGTGCTTCTGTAATAAGGGGAACAGCCACTGGAGCAGAATTACCCTAGATACTTGGTAGATGAGAAGGCTGGCAAGGTCGATAGAAGTATATTGGATATACATTGTGTTGATGTGTACTTTACTAGTACTCCTAGTAGCACCAGGGTATTAGATAACGGTTCGGTTGCTAAGTGTTAGTAACTCGAAACAAAAGGCTACGGAATAAACGGAGACTAGCTAAAGGTGAGCTGACGATATGTGTTGGAAGTGTTTCCAGGGTTGATATGATCAAGCATCGCACGCTCCCTCTACCATCGAGATTGGTATTAAAACCTAAATAATTGTTATTTGGTGTTTGCGTTAAGCATAGACATGATTGGATTATGTCTATCGCAATACGATTATTCATTTAAAGAGAATAATGGTTACTCTGTTTATTTGAATAATACCTTCCAATGGTCTTACACCTGAAATGAATGGTTTATTGAATCTCGATCGTAGTGATACACATGTTCATGCCAAAAGATAGTAATGATAGTACCACCTACTTGTGGCACTGCAACTTAAGTCATATCGGTATAAAACGCATGAAGAAGCTCCATGTTGATGGATCTTTGGACTCACTCATTTTTGAAAGGATTGAGACATGCGAACCATGTTTGTTGGTAGATATGCATGAAGAAACTCTATACAGATGGATCGTTTGGACTCACTTGATTTTGAATCACTTGAGACATGCAAATCATACCACATGGGCAAGATGACTGAAAGCCTCGTTTTCAGTAAAATGGAACTAGAAAGCAACTTGTTGGAAGTAATACATTTTGATGTGTGCAGTCCAATGAGTGCTGAGGCATGTAGTGGATATCGTTATGTTCTTACTTCACAGATGATTTGAGTAGATGTTGAGTATATTTACTTGATGAATCACGAGTCTGAATTATTGAAAGGTTCAAGTAATTTCAGGGTGAAGTTGAAAGATCGTCGTGACAAGAGGATAAAATATCTATGATATGATCATAGAGATGAATATCTGAATTACGAGTTTGGCACAGAATTAAGACATTGTGGAAATTGTTTCACAACTAATACAGCCTGGAACACCATAGTGTGATGGTGTGTCCGAACATCATAACTGCACCCTATTGGATATGATGCATACCATGATGTCTCTTATCGAATTACCATGATAGTTTATGGGTTAGGCATTAGAGACAACCAGATTCACTTTAAATAGGGCACCACATAATTCCGATGAGATGACACCGTATGAACTATGGTTTAGAGAAACCTAAGTTGTCATTCCTTAAAAGTTTGGGGCTGCGACGCTTATGTGTAAAGTTTCAGGCTGATAAGCTCGAACCCAAAGCGGATAAATGCATCTTCATAGGACACCCAAAACAGTTGGGTATACCTCCTGTCTCAGATCCGAAAGCAATAAGGGATTGTTTCTAGAATCGGGTCCTTTCTCGAGGAAAAGTTTCTCTCGAAAGAATTGAGTGGGAGGATGGTGGAGACTTGATGAGGTTATTGAACCGTCTCTTCAACTAGTGTGTGGCAGGGCACATGAAGTTGTTCCTGTGGCACCTACACCAATTGAAGTGGAAGCTTATGATAGTGATCATGAAACTTCAGATCAAGTCACTACCAAGCCTCGTGGGATGACAAGGATGCGTACTACTTCAGAGTGGTACGTAATCCTGTCTTGGAAGTCATGTTGCTAGACAACAATGAACCTACGAGCTATGGAGAAGCGATGGTGGGCCTGGATTCCGATAAATGGCTCGAGGCCATAAAATCCGAGAGAGGATCCATGTATGGAAACAAAGTGTAGACTTTGACAGAACAGCTCGATGGTCATAAGGCTGTTGAGTGCAGATGGATTTTAAAAGGAAGACGGACAATGATGGTAAATGTCACCATTAAGAAAGCTCGACTTGTCGTTAAGATGTTTTCCGACAAGTTCAAAGAGTTGACTACGATGAGACTTTCTCACTCGTAGCGATGCTAAGAGTCTGTTGGAATTATATTAGCGATTACTGCATTATTTATGAAATCTTGCAGATAGGATTTCAAAACATTGTTTCCTCGACGATTTTCTTGAGGAAAAGTTGTATGTGATACAACCGGAAGGTTTTGTCAATCCTGAAAGATGCTGATAAGTATGCAAAGCTCCAGCAATCCTTCTAGGGACTAGAGTAAGCATCTCGGAGTTGGAATGTATGCTTTGATGATGATCAAAGATTTTGGGTTTATACAAAGTTTATGAGAAACTTGTATTTCCAAAGAAGTGAGTGGGAGCACTATAGAATTTCTGATAAATATATGTTGTTGACATATTGTTGATCAGAAATGACGTAGAATTTCTGGAAAGCATATAGGGTTATTTGGAAAGTGTTTTTCAATGGAAAGCCTGGATTAAGCTACTTGAACATTGAGCATCAAGATCTATAAGGATAGATCAAAACGCTTAATGGTACTTTCAAATGAGCACATACCTTGACATGATCTTGAAGGTGTTCAAGATGGATCAGTCAAAGAAGGAGTTCTTGCCTGAGTTGTAAGGTATGAAGTTAAGACTTAAAGCTCGACCACGGCAGAATAGAGAGAAAGGACGAAGGTCGTCCCCTATGCTTAAGACATAGGCTCTACAGTATGCTATGCTGTGTACCGCACCTGAAATGTGCCTTGCCATGAGTCAGTCAAGGGGTACAAGAGTGATCTAAGAATGGATCACAGGACAGCGGTCAAAGTTATCCTTAGTAACTAGTGGACTAAGGAATTTTCTCGATTATGGAGGTGGTAAAGAGTTCGACGTAAAGAGTTACGTCGATGCAAGCTTAACACCTATCCGGATAGCTCTGAGTAGAGATACCGGATACGTATAATGGAGCAACAATTTAGAATAGCTCCAAGTAGAACAGTTGTTTGGAATAGCTCCAAATAGAACGCGGTAGCTGCATCTAGGAGATGACATAGATATTTGTAAAGCACACACGGATCTAAAAGGTTCAGATCCGTTGACTATAACATCTCTCACAAGCATAACATGTTCAAACCCAGAACTCATCGAGTGTTAATCACATGGTAATGTGAACTAGATTATTGACTCTAGTAAACTCTTTGGGTGTTAGTCACATGGGGATGTGACCTTGAGTGTTAATCACATATCGATGTGAACTGGATTATTGACTCTAATGCAAGTGGGAGACTGTTGGAAATATGCCCTAGAGGCAATAATAAATTAGTTATTATTATATTTCCTTGTTCATGATAATCGTTTATTATCCATGCTAGAATTGTATTGATAGGAAACTCAGATACATGTGTGGATACATAGACAACACCATGTCCCTAGTAAGCCTCTAGTTGACTAGCTCGCTGATCAATAGATGGTTACGGTTTCCTGACCATGGACATTGGATGTCGTTGATAACGGGATCACATCATTAGGAGAATGATGTCATGGACAAGACCCAATCCTAAGCCTAGCACAAAGATCGTGTAGTTCATTCGCTAAATCTTTTCTAATGTCAAGTATCATTTCCTTAGACCATGAGATTGTGCAACTCCCGGATACCGTAGGAATACTTTGGGTGTGCCAAACATCACAACGTAACTGGGTGGCTATAAAGGTACACTACAGGTATCTTCGAAAGTGTCTGTTGGGTTGGCACGAATCGAGACCGGGATTTGTCACTCCGTGTAAACGGAGAGGTATCTCTGGGCCCACTCGGTAGGACATCATCATAATGTGCACAATGTGATCAAGGAGTTGATCACGGGATGATGTGTTACGGAACGAGTAAAGAGACTTGCCGGTAACGAGATTGAACAAGGTATCGGGATACCGACGATCGAATCTCGGGAAAGTATCGTACCGATAGACAAAGGGAATTGTATACGTGATTGATTAAGTCCTTGACATCGTGGTTCATCCGATGAGATCATCATGGAACATGTGGGAGCAAACATGGGTATCCAGATCCCGCTGTTGGTTATTGACCGGAGAGTCATCTCGGTCATATCTGCATGTCTCCCGAACCCGTAGGGTCTACACACTTAAGGTTCAATGACGCTAGGGTTATAGAGATATTAGTATGCGGTAACCCGAAAGTTGTTCGGAGTCCCGGATGAGATCCCGGATGTCACGAGGAGTTCCGGAATGGTCCGGAGGTAAAGAATTATATATAGGAAGTGCTATTTCGGCAATCGGGACAAGTTTCGGGGTCACCGGTATTGTACCGGGACCACCGGAAGGGTCCCGAGGGTCCACCGGGTGGGGCCACCTTCCCCGGGGGGCCACATGGGCTGTAGGGGGTGCGCCTTGGCCTACATGGGCCAAGGGCACCAGCCCCAAGAGGCCCATGCGCCAAGAGAAGAGGAAAAGGAAGAGTCCTAAAGTGGGAAGGCACCTCCGAGGTGCCTTGGGGAGGAGGGACTCCTCCCTGGCCGCACCCTTCCTTGGAGGAAGGGCCAAGGCTGCGCCCCCCCCCCTCTCCCTTGGCCCTATATATAGTGGGGGGAAGGGAGGGCAACCATACCCCAAGCCCTGGCGCCTCCCTCTCCCTCCCATGACACATCTCCCTCCTCCCACAGCGCTTGGCGAAGCCCTGTTGGAATCCCGCTACTTCCACTACCACGCCGTCGTGCTGCTGGATCTCCATCAACCTCTCCTTCCCCCTTGCTGGATCAAGAAGGATGAGACGTCGCTGCTCCGTACGTGTGTTGAACGCGGAGGTGCCATCCGTTCGGCGCTAGGATCATCGGTGATTTGGATCACGACGAGTACGACTCCATCAACCCCGTTCTCTTGAATGCTTCCACGCGCGATCTACAAGGGTATGTAGATCCACTCCTCCTTCATTGCTAGATGACTCCATAGATTGATCTTGGTGATGCGTAGAAAATTTTGAATTTCTGCTATGTTCCCCAACAGAGGGGGGGCGGCGCCCCCCTTTCCTTCTTCCTCCCCACTTCTTTCCCCCTCCTAGTAGGAGTCCTAGGAGTAGGACTCCTCCTGGCACGCCAATAGGGGCCGGCCGGCCTCCTCCCCTTGATCGTTTATATACGGGGGCAGAGGGCACCCCTAGACACACAAGTTGATCCACGTGATCATATTCTTAACCGTGTATGGTGCCCCCTTCCACCATAATCCTCGATAATGTTGTAGCGGTGCTTAGGCGAAGCCCTGCGATGGTAGTACATCAAGATCGTCACCACGCCGTCGTGCTAACGGAACTCTTCCCTGACACTTTGCTGGATCAGAGTCCGGGGATCGTCATCGAGCTGAACGTGTGCTAGAACTCGGAGGTGCCGTAGTTTCGTTGCTTGATCGGTCGGGCCGTGAAGACGTACGACTACATCAACCGCGTTGTGCTAACGCTTCCGCTGTCGGTCTACAAGGGTACGTAGATCACACTCTCCCCTCTCATTGCTATGCATCACCATGATCTTGTGTGTGCGTAGGAAATTTTTTGAAATTACTACGTTCCCCAACAGTGGCATCCAAGCCTAGGTTTTATGTGTTGATGTTATATGCACGAGTAGAACACAAGTGAGTTGTGGGCGATATAAGTCATACTGCTTACCAGCATGTCATACTTTGGTTCGGCGGTATTGTTGGACGAAGCGGCCCAGACCGACATTACGCGTCCTCTTAGGCGAGACCGGTTCTCCTGATGTGCTTTGCACAAAGGTGGCTAGCGGGTGACAGTTTCTCCAACTTTAGTTGAACCGAGTGTGGCTACGCCCGGTCCTTGCGAAGGTTAAAACAGCACCAACTTGACAAACTATCGTTGTGGTTTTGATGCGTAGGTAAGATTGGTTCTTACTTAAGCCCGTAGCAGCCACGTAAAACTTGCAACAACAAAGTAGAGGAGGTCTAACTTGTTTTTGCAGGGCATGTTGTGATGTGATATGGTTAAGACATAATGCTAAATTTTATTGTATGAGATGATCATGTTTTGTAACCAAGTTATCGGCAACTGGCAGGAGCCATATGGTTGTCACTTTATTGTATGCAATGCAATTGCGCTGTAATGCTTTACTTTACCACTAAGCGGTAGCGATAGTCGTGGAAGCATAAGATTGGCGAGACGACAACGATGCTACGATGGTGATCAAGGTGTCGCGCCGATGACGTTGGTGATCACGATGGTGCTTCGAAGATGGAGATCACAAGCACAAGATGATGATGGCCATGTCATATCACTTATATTGATTGCATGTGATGTTTATCTTTTATGCATCTTATCTTGCTTTGATTGACGGTAGCATTTTAAGATGATCTCTCACTAATTATCAAGAAGTGTTCTCCCTGAGTATGCACCGTTGCAAAAGTTCTTCGTGCTGAGACACCACGTGATGATCGGGTGTGATAGGCTCTACGTTCAAATACAACGGGTGCAAAACAGTTGCACACACGGAATACTCAGGTTATACTTGACGAGCCAAGCATATACAGATATGGCCTCGGAACACGGAGACCGAAAGGTCAAGCGTGAATCATATAGTAGATATGATCAACATAGCGATGTTCACCAATGAAAATACTCCATCTCATGTGATGATCGGACATGGTTTAGTTGATTTGGATCACGTAATCACTTAGAAGATTAGAGGGATGTCTATCTAAGTGGGAGTTCTTTAGTAATATGATTAATTGAACCTAAAATTATCATGAACTTAGTACCTGATAGTATCTTGCTTGTTTATGTTTGATTGTAGATAGATGGCCCGTGTTGTTGTTTCGTTGAATTTTAATGCGTTCCTTGAGAAAGCAAAGTTGAAATATGATGGTAGCAATTACACGGACTGGGTCTGTAACTTGAGGATTATCCTCATTGCTGCACAGAAGAATTACGTCCTGGAAGCACCGCTGGGTGCCAGGCCTGCTGCTGGAGCAACACCAGATGTTATGAACGTCTGGCAGAGCAAAGCTCATGATTACTCGATAGTTCAATGTGCCATGCTTTATGGCTTAGAATCGGGACTCAACGACGTTTTGAACGTCATGGAGCATATGAGATGTTCCAGGAGTTGAAGTTAATATTTCAAGCAAATGTCTGGATTGAGAGATATGAAGTCTCCAATAAGTTCTATAGCTGCAAGATGGAGGAGAACAGTTCTGTCAGTGAGCATATACTCAAAATTTCTGGGTATAATAATCACTTGATTCAATTGGGAGTTAATCTTCCAGATGATTGCGTCATTGACAGAATTCTCCAATCACTACCACCAAGCTACAAGAGCTTCATGATGAACTATAATATGCAAGGGATGAATAAGACTATTCCCGAGCTCTTCGCAATGCTGAAAGCTGCGGAGGTAGAAATCAAGAAGGAGCATCAAGTGTTGATGGTCAACAAGACCACTAGTTTCAAGAAAAAGGGCAAAGGGAAGAAGAAGGGGAACTTCGAAAAGAACAGCAAACAAGTTGCTACTCAAGAGAAGAAACCCAAACCTGGACCTAAGCCTGAAACAGAGTGCTTCTACTGGAAGCAGACTGGTCACTGGAAGCGGAACTGCCCCAAGTATTTGGTGGATAAGAAGGATGGCAAGGTGAACAAAGGTATATGTGATATACATGTTATTGATCTGTACCTTACTAATGCTCGCAGTAGCACCTGGGTATTTGATACTGGTTCTTTTGCTAATATTTGCAACTCGAAACAGGGACTACGGATTAAGCGAAGATTGGCTAAGGACGAGGTGACGATGCGCGTGGGAAATGGTTCCAAAGTCGATGTGATCGCAGTCGGCACGCTACCTCTACATCTACCTTCGGGATTAGTATTAGACCTAAATAATTGTTATTTGTGCCAGCGTTAAGCATGAACATTATATCTGGATCTTGTTTGATGCGAGACGGTTATTCATTTAAATCTGAGAATAATGGTTGTTCTATTTATATGAGTAATATCTTTTATGGTCATGCACCCTAAAAGAGTTGTCTATTCTTATTAAATCTCGATAGTAGTCACACACATATTCATAGTGTTGAAACCAAAAGATGCAGAGTTGATAATGATAGTGCAACTTATTTGTGACACTGCCGTTTGGGTCATATAGGTGTAAAGCGCATGAAGAAACTCCATAATGATGGGCTTTTGGAACCACTTGATTATGAATCACTTGGTACTTGCGAACCGTGCCTTATGGGTAAGATGACAAAAACACCGTTCTCCGGTACTATGGAGAGAGCAACAGATTTGTTGGAAATCATACATACAGATGTATGTGGTCCGATGAATGTTGAGGCTCGTGGCGGATATCGTTATTTTCTCACCTTCACAGATGACTTAAGCATATATGGGTATATCTACTTAATGAAACACAAGTCTGAAACATTTGAAAAGTTCAAAGAATTTCAGAGTGAAGCTGAAAATCATCGTAACAAGAAAATAAAATTCCTATGATCTGATCGTGGAGGAGAATATTTGAGTTACGAGTTTGGTGTACATTTGAAACAATGTGGAATAGTTTCGCAACTCACGCCACCCGGAACACCACAGCGTAATGGTGTGTCCGAACGTCGTAATCGTACTTTACTAGATATGGTGCGATCTATGATGTCTCTTACTGATTTACCGTTATCGTTTTGGGGATATGCTCTAGAGACGGCCGCATTCACGTTAAATAGGGCACCATCAAAATCCGTTGAGACGACGCCTTATGAACTGTGGTTTGGCAAGAAACCAAAGTTGTCGTTTCTGAAAGTTTGGGGCTGCAATGCTTATGTGAAAAAGCTTCAACCTGATAAGCTCGAACCCAAATCGGAGAAATGTGTCTTGATAGGATATCCAAAGGAAACTATTGGATACACCTTCTATCACAGATCCGAAGGCAAGAATTTTGTTGCTAAATTCGGAAACTTTCTGGAGAAGGAGTTTCTCTCGAAAGAAGTGAGTGGGAGGAAAGTAGAACTTGACGAGGTAACTGTACCTACTCCCTTATTGGAAAGTAGTATATCACAGAAACCTATTTCTGTGACACCTACACCAATTAGTGAGGAAGCTAATGATAATGATCATGAAACTTCAGAACAAGATACTACTGAACCTCGTAGATCAACCAGAGTAAGATCCGCACCAGAGTGGTACGGTAATCCTGTTCTCGAAGTCATGCTACTAGATCATGATGAACCTACGAACTATGAAGAAGCGATGGTGAGCCCAGATTCCGCAAAATGGCTTGAAGCCATGAAATCTGAGATGGGATCCATGTATGAGAACAAAGTATGGACTTTGGTTGACTTGCCCAATGATCGTCGAGCAATTGAGAATAAATGGATCTTCAAGAAGAAGACTGACGCTGACGGTAATATTACTGTCTACAAAGCTCGACTTGTCGCAAAAGGTTTTCAGCAAGTTCAAGGGATTGACTACGATGAGACATTCTCACCCGTAGCGATACTTAAGTCTGTCTGAATCATGTTAGCAATTGCCGCATTTTATGATTATGAAATTTGGCAAATGGATGTCAAAACTGCATTCCTGAATGGATTTCTGCAAGAAGAGTTGTATATGATGCAGCTGGAAGGTTTTGTCGATCCAAAGGGAGCTAACAAAGTGTGCAAGCTCCAGCGATCCATTTATGGACTGGTGCAAGCCTATCGGAGTTGGAATAAACGCTTTGATAGTGTGATCAAAGCATTTGGTTTTATACAGACTTTTGGAGAAGCCTGTATTTACAACAAAGTGAGTGGGAGCTCTGTAGCATTTCTGATATTATATGTAGATGACATATTACTAATCGGAAATGATATAGAATTTCTGGATAGCATAAAAGGATACTTGAATAAAAGTTTTTCAATGAAAGACCTCGGTGAAGCTGCCTACATATTGGGCATCAAGATCTATAGAGACAGATCGAGACGCTTAATTGGACTTTCACAAAGCACATACCTTGACAAAGTTTTGAAAAATTTCAAAATGGATCAAGCAAAAAAAAGGATTCTTGCCTGTGTTACAAGGTGTGAAATTGAGTAAGACTCAAAGTCCGACCAATACAGAAGATAGAGTGAAAATGAAAGATGTTCCCTATGCTTCAGCCATAGGCTCTATCATGTATGCAATGCTGTGTACCAGACCTGATGTGTGTCTTGCTATAAGTCTAGCAGGGAGGTACCAAAGTAATCCAGGAGTGGATCACTGGACAGCGGTCAAGAACATCCTGAAATACCTGAAAAGGACTAAGGATATGTTTCTCATATATGGAGGTGACAAAGAGCTCATCGTAAATGGTTACATTGATGCAAGCTTTGACACTGATCCGGACGATTCTAAATCGCAAACCGGATATGTGTTTACATTAAATGGCGGAGCTGTTAGTTGGTGCAGCTCTAAACAAAGCGTTGTGGCAGGATCTACATGTGAAGAGGAGTACATAGCTGCTTCGGAATCAGCAAACGAAGGAGTCTGGATGAAGGAGTTCATATCTGATCTAGGTGTCATACCTAGTGCATCGGGTCCAATGAAAATCTTTTGTGACAATACTGGTGCAATTGCCTTGGCAAAGGAATCCAGATTTCACAAGAGAACCAAGCACATCAAGAGACGCTTCAATTCCATCCGGGATCTAGTCCAGGTGGGAGACATAGAGATTTGCAAGATACATACGGATCTGAATGTAGCCTCTTCCACAAGCAAAACATGATCAGCACCAAACCTCCATGGGTGTTAGAATCATTACTGTGTAATCTAGATTATTGACTCTAGTGCAAGTGGGAGACTGAAGGAAATATGCCCTAGAAGCAATAATAAATGTTATTATTTTATTTCCTTATATCATGATAAATGTTTATTATTCATGCTAGAATTGTATTATCCGGAAACATAATACTTGTGTGAATATATAGACAAACCAAACGTCACTAGTATTCCTCTACTTAACTAGCTCGTTAATGGAAGATGGTTATGTTTCCTAACCATAGACATGTAGCACCCGATCGTTTAGTATGTTGCTATTGCTTTCTTCATGACTTATACATGTTCCTATGACTATGAGATTATTCAACTCCCGTTTACCGGAGGAACACTTTGTGTGCTACCAAACGTCACAACGTAACTGGGTGATTATAAAGGAGCTCTACAGGTGTCTCTAAAGGTGAATGTTGGGTTGGCGTATTTCGAGATTAGACAACACTGGGAAAATTGCATGTGTATTACAATGGGTACATGTCCCGTATAGGTGACGGCTAGCTCCACGCCGACGGAGAACAACAGCACATCGAGCAGTATATGCCATTAGCATAACAAATATAACTGCAAATTAACTTCTTGTAATCTTAGTATCAAGAAACCATGAAGGCATGTTAAAACCTTATTCCTGTCTTGTATAAATATATGGTATGTCTAGGCGTACTCTCGAAAAAAAACCATGAAGGCATGAAGCTTAGTACCGTAAACTACAACATCATGATGAGAATGTTAAAACCGCTTCCATTTTCAAAATATATTTTTACAACTATGTGTGTTAATGTTTACCATCGACACATTTATAAGGAAAGAATCAAAATTGTAAAATCAAAACTGGAAAACTTTACCCCGATCCAAAAAAAAAATTCAGTTCCTTCATATGTACTCTAAGGCATGAACACGTTTCATCCTAGAATAGTTTCCTTACCGAAACTCGTATGCGCTCACGGATTTATAGAAACCAAAAAGAGATTAAGGGTGTCGATTCAACGATACAGACCAAAAAGGCAGACCAAACAGTACAGAACCCCATCCTTGTATATACTGGCCAAAAAGCAACTTCAAATAATTTACACTACTTCAGCACCCCATGTTGATTGTGAAGCAGAATAAACAGTACAAATTCCAATCTAATATGCATTGAAGAAGAAAGGAATTTCCAACCATGTACTCCCTCTGTCCAGAAATACTTGTCATCAAAATGGATAAAAAAAGATGTATCTAGAACTAAAATATATCTAGATACATCCCCTTTTATCCATTTTGATGATAAGTATTTCTAGACGGAGGGAGTACAAGAAGAAAGGAATTTCCGAGTGCATAATTATTTGTTATACTTGCAACATTTTTTGTTTGCTCATTATAAAATAAAGCAAATCCGACATAATGTGTTGGCATGGTAGGAAAAAATTTCAGGACCGAGATTTGCAATGCCACACAACCAAAAGGATTAACCTTGCAACTGTGATCCTAGATTGCAAACCAAGATAACCGTAGAACAAACTGTCCTGGTGGGTGTACCAAAATGTGTTTTCTTCTACCAATAATAGAAGAGACCAGCAAAGAAGTTCAGAGAAATCGTTGCTATGAGAAAAGTTAAAAAAATGCCAGTCATAAAAATTTGTCTACTACATCACAACGAGCATCACAGTACCCGGGACAATCATTTCTTCAAAAAGGTACCCATCAAAGCAGCCATCAATAATTCCGGCCAATGTCATGTTATACCATCAAGAGATTCAATATATTATTTAAATGAGCTATCTTGATATCTTAGGGTCTACAACCCCAAACCAAGATAACCGTAGGACAAACTGTCCTGGTGGGTGTACCAAAATGTGTTCTCTTCTGCCATCAATAGAAGTAAGAGACCAGCAAAGAAGTTAAGAGAAATAGTTGGTATGAGAAAAGTTTGAAAAAATGTCCAATCATAAAAATCTGCCTACTACATCACAGTAACACCAGAATATTGATCAAGACTTCTGCAATGACATTCTGTAGACCCCCCCACCCGCCCCGAGCCAGATTAAGGTCCATCCCTTTATACCCTAACCAGTGCCTAATAGCAGCACTCTTGTAAATTCTTTATCTACTCCCTCCGTTCCTAAATATTTGTCTTTCTAGAGATTTCAACAAGTGACTACATACAGAGCAAAATAAATGAATCTACACTCTAAAATATGTCTATATACATCCGTATGTGGTAACCATTTGAAACCTCTAGAAAGACAAATATTTAGGAACAGAGGGAGTATAATGCAAAGGCAGAGCACCTGTCAATTTTTCCTCAAAAAAAACATCTACAATAACATGAATTTTTTTTTGGAACCACTTAGTAGTAGGTTTTGTGTCCAGTAGTAGGGTATGTGACTTGGAGTACAACAAATTTACATCAGATATTTTTCAGAGAGACAAATAACATCAAACAACTACTCGGGATAACAAAAAGGATAATACTTTTCCATAACAATGTACACGACTGTATACCTTCTCTATTTGCCCTTTCCGCTTTCGAGAGGAAAATGCTGACAATACGTAAGTATTTTCATAACCGCCTTTCTGAGGCCAAAGAATCTGGACATCCACTATCTTCTAATGCACCTTCAGAAGCAGACTATCATAATATGCCTTTTATTAGCTTCTTAACTCTAGAGGAATGCATTGCAGAATTCCTTTATTAGAGAACTATATAGTACTAACATAATTTGAACTCAGGCTTTCATCTGTTGACCTTTTACCCTTATTCCCAAGTAGAGATCACAGCGAATATATCAAGTATATACCAAAATTATAATAAACATCCCATGAAGGTCATTGGCACATATGTACAACTAAAGCCTCTGCGAAACCTGAGGAGATCAAAGACGACATGAACATGGACGCTGAACATACAACCTGCTACATATAATTCATGGATATAACAGTACACCACAGCATAAGAATGCAATGCCTGGAGCTAAATCTATCAATTTTAGCACATGGAGCATCTATTACTACACCTTGTGTCTGCACAAACAAACAATTTCTGCTAAAATCGATTGTACAAAAGTAGAACGATGGCTAAGGCCAGACGGGAGCTCAGGGAATTTAGTGTGCAACTTGCTCTCGACATGCTTTTCCACCACCATCCACATGGTCCCAGCGTGTGCGGGGATTAGGATTACCATACTCATCATCAAGATGTTGTGGCCATTCCAGCGGGAGTCATAGAACGCGGGGCTTCCTGAGCATGCAGCAACGGAGGCGCAGGTGGCATCTGGCCCCAGCCAACACCACAGCCCCCCTACATCGATGCCGGCAGGAGCACGCCTTTGCCCACCAAGTACTCGGCGGCGAGGCGGCCGGCCTCCATGAACTCCTCGTACCTGTGTCGCGCGGGCACGTATGCTTGAATGGATGGCGGCGTCGGCGGCGGCGGGTAAAAGTGCTTCTGGCCTCGACGACGGCCGGGCGCACGGCGGCGGCTTCCTTGGGGGCCATGAGGCGGGAGGGCCAGCCCTTGAGAACCCAGGGGCCCCACGTCTCACCGACGGCGGTGAGCTGCATGACGCAGGTCCAGAGCAACATGGTGGTGGCGGCGCGCACCATCCAGAGCTTCATCGGCGACCGTGCCACGGACGACGGCGGCGCTGGCGCACAGCGTACTCACCCTGCCTTCTCCACAAATGCTCTCCCTCCACCAGCAGTTCAAGCGCTCGCACGGGGCGCGGCAGCCGCCGGCGACCGCGCGGACGGACGACGATGCGTAGGTGGCGTGGAGGCAGAAGTCGGAGAGTGCCGCGCCGCCCTTCACCTCCTCGTCGTCCGCCGCCGCTCTGGAAAGGAAGCGGATAAGATACACTGAAGGGAGGAGCACTGCGGGTTGAATATTCCGAATGACAGGTGGGTTTTATGAAAAAACGAATAATTATTTTTAGCAGATTTTTGGGTCACTGCGCAGCGGATGGCCCGATGGGCTGAGGCCCAAGTGGCAACGCTTCAGCCATGTGAGACGACCTCAGGGCAATGCCCAAGGTAGTAGTACGTACAAAAATTTTGCGACGTGGTTCCCCCAATTAGTACCACCTCGTATATATGTTTTAAATTCAAACTGAAAACGTAAATTTACAACAAGAAAGCGTATTGTGACGGTGAACCCACGGAGTCAATCCGTGCTTTATTAATAAAAAAATTAGGGATAGACTAATAAAAAGGTCTGTGCGTTGCAACGGGAAAAAAGACCTAGCACCATAAGTAAGCATATCTCGAGGCCCCTTAGCAGACTTGCACGTACTAAATATGCAATACTCAACAGGGGGCTAACGCCCACAATTCCTACTAACACTGACAGTATGTATCATGTCCTACGACTCTTGAATCGCCAAGGTCCTTAGGCTAGGACAAAAGTATATAGCAACATGAAAATTAAAATGAAATCAACATGCTAAAGCATAGGTCCTCCTGTAAAATGGAAATGTAAATCTGGAAAAAGAAGATATTATACTAAAAGATGAGCAACATCAGATCAATTGTCTAAATTGTGATCAAACACTATAGAGATATATGATATGACAACAACACTGAGAATGTGATTGTTGTGAAAGTTCAACGTGATTGTGCAGTACCTACTGAAGAACACCTTTGTGACATGGAAGTAACTACCATATATATGTGGCCATCCTTTTTCTATGTGAGCAAATCCAAATCAACCAAAGATATCTGAAACCATTCAGTATCTCGGTAGGCATATTTGTCATCGACATATTTATCATATCTTGATGCTTCACTCTTGATTCTCTTGAATCCATCAGAATGGTCTTCTTGGCGCGGACTTTCTCCTTCATCTACTAAAAACCTGATGTCACCAAAAAGACGAATCAGCTTGTACACAAAACATTACATCACTGACAAATTTGTAAGATCAATATATACTCCTCATTGTGAAGAGTTGGAGCATATCCAAACTGAGAACAGTTAGAATATATCTAGCTAATCCTAACTGAGAAGAGTTAGAACATATCCAAACTTCCTAGCGAGACATATGTATTTCTAGGAAGCTTAGGCAGGGTTACAATTATGTATGGAATGCCTTAGGAGAATCAAATAAAACAACAGTAAGGGAGCTAGCTACCTCATCCTTTGCTTCAAGGTTGCACAGTGTTGATGCCTGGGAGGAACATGCTGCCCAGAAACAAAAGTTTTGTTTTCGTAGAAAGAAACTTGTTTGTAGGCATGACTCAAAGTACTACCTCGGGTGCGGTATGGGCTGTCCTCATCCTGGTTTGCCAACGTGCTCAGTTTTTGTGGCAGCTGGCGACGTAGTTGCGAGGCTTGGGGGCCATGGCGAGGACGTCGTCGAGGATGGCACACGAGACTATCAAGCTTGAGGATAGGGGGCTTCGGCAGTGGCAAAAGGATGCACGTATGGATGCTCCCTTAGCAGGCGTCATTGTTGACCTGCTAGTGAACATTCTTCTCTTGCTCTGGTTCTACTATTATGCGGGCATGTGTTGCTTAGTTTTAATTTCTCTATCATTCTTGGACCATGACTGATCAGTCACCACCATACATTTATATGATCTATTACTCCGTACTTGTTACTCTTGTTTCTCTGCATTGTTTGCTGCAAAAATTAAAACTTTGAGGTGCAGATTCACAAGAATGTCAGGACAGTATTCAAAATATTTTCTTTTGAGCCTTGTTCATACGAAAAGTGACATTGTAGGTTGGATTGCTAGCTCAAGGTGCATGAGAGATCTAAAAAACCGAAAATCTCCAAAGATCTTTTACCCACGTGCACACACAAATGGGCGCACAACCAAAACTTATATCGTTTTAGTCTGTTGGAAAATGAAGATACTAATATGCTGGAATTCTAACCTTCAGAAAACTCCCAATCGTCATTCTGTACGCACCTACACAGGGGCATTCTATGTATTTATCCCAATCATCAATCTACCGGAAACTAATTATGGGCTGCATAAGCTACCGGATGCACAGAAATATGATGCACGTGTTGTTGGAGTTGCAACCAAAACATTCATTCATGCCCATCTTCTCTGAAGTTTGAGGCAGCGGTTCTGTGAAGTCTTGCTAGCTAGTATAAAATGCGAACTTATTATATTACCACTGCCAACCACTAATGCAAATTCTTGACCTTGTTTCCCTCAAAAACAATATTTCTCCACATGAAGTTATTTATAAAAAGGGACAACTTTCATGGTTCTAAAGTTAAAAATACAAAAATAATATATAGCTCAAACTCATGCACACCTTCAGCTAAATAACTACAGAGACTCTGAGTTCAACCATCCATGCAGCATTGGTCTTACAAACAACTCAATTATAAACACACCTGGGTCTAGGACTCTTGCTCAACGGATCTACCAGCCTCAGCTTCCTCCTCTGTTGCTATCTTCTATATTTTAATCTCCTCTCCAATAGCTGTGTTATGTCCATTATCAGACCCTCGACCTGAAGAATGCATCAAACACAGTTATGTGATGCCTCGTTGGCTCCACCTTCTTAAGAGAAGCAGTATACTTTTTTCTGAGAAAACAGAGAAGTAGTATACTTGAAACATAATAACACACATGAGAACATTGCAATTTCGTACATTATAGACAACTAATGGCTTGACTAAACTAACCAAGCACATGTTATGTTTGGTGTTTTGACAGCAAGCCATACACAGAGTAAGAAGCACATGTTATGGTTGGTGTTATGTTGGCTACTCTTCCAACTCAGTAGCATCCCTGCCCGTATGGATCACCTAACCTTCTTCATAGGTGTCACTACCAGAAAAAACCTACACACAGAAATCAACACCGCTATCGGGCCATGTCCACGGAGTCATGCATGCTACGGATCTCAGGCTCGACCTCGCCTATCTCCTTAACCGTGTAGTTGCAGAGGCGGCCGGCCAGGCGGCATACTACTGCCAACGCCCCGCTGGTGATCAGCATCAGGGTGACCTTGGCGTAAATGAAACGGTCTTTCTCCTGCTCTTTCAGCGGGAGGTATACTTTCCCAAAACTGAACATATGGACTTCTCATGACAAAATATTTGAACCCACCCAAGGATTTGAACTTATTTGTAGCATGTATATATATTTTATTTTTTTGTTAAGTAGCTGGGGGTGATCTCCCTTTAATCTGAATAAGAAAAGTACAAAAGTTGTTTATCACTCTATCCAAAATTTCACCACTACTATATTGTTCCTATACTTTCCGGTTTATTCCGAAAAACTGTAGCATCATTATTAGCAACGTTCAGTAGATCATTGCCTCTATATAAATTGGCCTTCTAGATTGTGATTCCACTCTTTTATAAATTATTCACTAAAGCCCTCATACAATGTGTGAGAAATCTGACAAAATATTTGTACGCCTTGAAAAGCATATTAACAAAATAGGTGGCTAACACAAACTTGCAACTAGAGCATGATGTATGAGAGAGAGAGAGAGGTGGGGCTGCACCATGCGTTACACATGAATATTCTTGTGGACATTGTATCAAACAGATGTCCTACAATTTGATGCAAAAACAAATCTCTAATGGTTGGGCAGAACAACGAATCAAAGGAGCAGCCAGAGCTCTTACCAACAGGCCACATGGAGGAGGAGTTGCGCTGGTCACTGGGATGGAGCTGGGAGGTGACGTGTCCCAGTCCCAACGTGGTCGGGGGCGGCGTGACTCAAGGGGAGTGGAGTAGGGAGGAGTCGCCGGGGCACGTGGTCGGGAAGAGGCTAGCGGCGCGTGGCCGGGAGCGCCGCACATCGCCGGCGGCACAGCAGCGAGGAGGCGCGGGGTGGCACAATTGGCTAGGAGCGGCTAGTGGGCTGGGATTGGGGCAGGAAGACGATGGGGTAGGTGGGGGTGGATGTGTCGGGATTTAGGTTGGCCTTTTCTTATTTTTATTATTGACGCTTTAGTACCACCTCGCGTATATGTTTTAAATCAAACTGAAAGCGTAAATTCATAGGAAGAAAGCGTATTGTGACGGTGAACCCACGAAGTCAATCCGTGCATTATTATTACTAGGAAATATGTCCGTGCGTTGCAACGGGAAGAACAAATGGTCCTAACTCAATAAACATGACTTATAACCCTCTACTCCCACACACAGATAGGTCATTCAGGACCTCTTTTTCAGTATTACCCCATCAGTTCTGACCCTTATCCTCTTTCCAATGAGTTCAATATTGGATCTATTTTTGATAAATCGAATTCAGCACTCTCAAGATATGCAGAAGTTGAAAATCTTATGAAAATAAATAAATAATTGATTGGTCGCAAATTATACTTCACTCAAAAAATGGAAGAACCAACTAAGTATCATTAAGTAATCGTGTTAACTAACAATAGAATTAGGTAAATTTTGGTGCGGGGATCTATCTAAACGATAAAAAATAAGCATTGACATACTCTAAATATTCAAAAGGTAAATGTTCAAAACACGTATTCTTTTACATTGATTTACTGGAAATTTATGTATTTTTGGAAACGGAAGGAGAAATTCTAAGACCTAAAAAGCTATGGAGAGGCAAATCACTTACAAATCCTATATGCGATCCACATACCAATATGATGATATATTAAGTTTGCTCATAGAGCTTTTTGAGAGCTCACGTGCATAGTACCTATTCAAATGAGTGTCCTAGTATACTCCTTAGAGAACAAAATGAATATAAGCTTGCATTTTTTTACTAACATAGCAACCATGGGAAAACCATATACCACCCATTGCATCGAGAAAGAACTATTGCAGATCACCAAAAATCATATTGAAATGGCCATGATCCCAAATATAAAATTGTAAGATGTTAATAATGTATGCAGATTTATATTCCTCTATATATTTTCATTATCCCTCTAGTTGGAATATAAGATGATATATAATTTAGCATGTATATGAGCAAAGTTAGGAAGTAGCCAGCTATAAAATATTGGTCGGAAATATGGATCAGGTATTAAAACGCAAGACATGCTCCACCTCTTAATCAATTCATTTCTTTAAGTCGTTTAGCCTAGCAATAAACCACATCAAGTGTCACGAGTAGAATGAGGAAGATAGATGGACAATGCTACATTTTATAAAAATATTAATCTCGCAAAAAACCGCTTGTATGTAATGTAATTTTCGTCCATAAACAACGACCGTAAACAATTATAAATCTACGGAAATTAGTACAGTAAATCTGTAATCTTGTCATCTTTGTGATGCACAACCAAATCTAAAGCTTGCTGAGGAGGGCCGTTATGATGCTTCTTGGCTAGCTTTCTACGTAGCGAAGGTTCAGTATAGATTTTTTTATGTACCTCCATTAGCCCAGCCATGATGGTTCTGTTAGGAACGAAATAGGTAACAGGGAGACTGAGATGCTTTTATTTTGCGACAAACGTCCACACCTATTAGGTAACAGCCATTAGCCCAGCCATAGGGGGGGGGGGAATCAGTGTGTATTCTGCAGACTTGATTCCCCCTAAAAATATGACAAACGTCCACACCTCTAGACTTCTTTCTTCTCTGAAAAATCTGAAAAACATACCAAGATCTGATTATAGAATAAATTTTTATGATCTGTTAAATAAGAAATTCGTATGAATATACATGACAAAACTGAAGTCTTCATTGTTGATTTCTGACAACAGGAAATTTGAGTCACACCTTAAATCTTCAGGCATTGGTAGTCTATTGTGTGCACAATCATAAATTAGCTAGAACCCTGTCGTGCAAATTACCAACAGAAAATTGGGCTTCCTTTATCTATTGAAGGGTTACTGGATTTTGTATCCATCTAATATCCTGAAAATATGAGGTTGCTGGGGATCTCTGCTTGAATCATAACCTGCTCCAAAGCCTGTTGTACAGTGATCCTACGATCAAATACGTGTACATGACAGTAATCTGCAGCTGGCTGGCGTAACAAATCAGTCTTATCTTGAGTCATGATTCATGAACAGAGGCATAGTTGATTCATTAATTGAATAGTTAGATCGAGGATCCTTCAGATGACCTAATTGCCTTGTCTTGGAGAACTGAGAAGAAACAAAAGAAACGTGGGTTATGGATCTTTAGCTTACATAATTGCTTCATGGATTATTCATGGGGGAAAGCTTTAGTATGGCACCCCGGTCGTAGTACACCAAAACAACAACCTGGGCGACATGCCGGCAGCATCGCTGACCGATGAGATTGTGCGATACATAATTGTGGATTTATTGATTAGAGGAGCACGTACCTGAAGCGAGTACTGTTGCTGCTATTGTTTCCAGCAATGATGCCATGGAGCCCCGCATGTCCCCTGATTCATATCGGCCATGCAAGGCAGCATCCTCATTGTTCAAGGACTTCACGGGTGGCCTCTCTGGGAGGCAGCCAACCCTCTCGCCTAGCAGCTGCACAGAACGCCACTGGCCAGATCCCGTTTAGGTCATGCTCGTGCTGCCCGATGTTGTACGGGGTGAGACCAAACAACTTCTTGTCAGGTATGGCTCTGAACGTCATGGAAACATAGAGATCGTGCTCAAGATTGCGCCGATGGTTGGCCCTCTCCCGCATGAACAGCACCTAGCCCTCATCCTCTCTGAGTAGTCCATCTCCTGTACGCCGTAGGCGCAGGTGCAGGCACCATGCTTTCGCTCGGCAACTCGACGAAGCAAAACTCCGGCCGGTCGCCTAACAGGTCGACGGAGGTGGCGCCCAAGGTCAGGTTGACCTACCACAACCGGCCGCTGAAATCAATTGTTTGTTTGTGCAAGCACGTGCGTGAGGTAGGGGTGGACTAACGAGCAGCTCGGCTCGTTAAGCTCGTACTCATTAAGCTCGTGCTCGTTAAGGCTCGGCTCGCCAAGCTCGTTAATATTAACGAGCAGAAAACCCTGCTCGGCTCGGCTCGTTTGAAGATCGTTAAGCTCGTGAGCGCTCACGAGCGCTTGTTAATAGATTATAATGTCTTATGATATACAAGATGAATGTGTATGTGTGGTTTTCAAGACAAAATATGATGACTATAAAAAATAATATAGTAGTTTATTGCCTCATATGTCGATTAGATTGAATAGATGGGCTGAGATGCTACAAAAGTTTGTCACGTAAGATGAAAATATGTGTTGTGTTGTTACTAACGAGCTTAACGAGCTACTCGTGAAATTCGTTAGCTCGCTCGTTAAGCTCGTTAAGCTTAACAAGCTGAAATCAATGATTGGCTCTGTTCATTAAGAAGCGAGCTACCAGCTTAACGGGCCGAACTATCGAGCACTCATTAAGCTCGGGAGTTACGAGCTTTTGGTCCAGCCCTAGCGTGAGGTGATGTTTGTCCAAGGAGGGCTCCCTTGTCCTTGATGAAGTGCCCGTGAGATCGGGATCAGTGTATTTATTGGAAGGGTTTAGGAAAGGCGTGGAAGGTGAAGAGGAAGGAGACCGTGTCTGCTGCGGCAGCGGATCGACCTCCTGTGTTTTTTATGGAGGTGGACCTGCTTATAATAGAGAGAAGTAGGATCGATGAAAGAAGAGGAGGGAGACCGAGTCTCGTCTCTCGTGAGGCAACGCATCGTGCTCCTGTTTCTTTTAGGGAAAGAAGGCCCAACCCAATTAAGTACAAGAACGTACAAAAAGCTAAAAATATGAACGTACAAAAATATGATAGATTAGTACCACCATGGATTTTGGAAAAATTACGCACGTGTTGAAAAAAAATGAAAGCGTAAATTTACGGAAAGAAGCGTATTGTGACGGTGAACCCACGGAGTCAATTCGTGCTTTATTATTAGGGAAATATTAGAGATAGACTAGCACACATGCCCGTGCGTTGCAACGGGAAAAAAATATAATACGTGGTTCAAGATTTTACTAACCTAACCACTGACTTGCATATGTCTGTCATTGTCGGATTATACCCACACCTCATCATTTGTTTTGTTTATTTCCGTCATTGCCAGATTATAGCTACACCTCACCGGTAGTTTTTTATTATTTTCGAAAAGGCCTATTGGTTGTCTATTTGAGGCCATATATAAATTAGTGAGATCCTGTGTATATTTGCAGGGTGGTACTACTAATTTTCTTTTTAGGAATAGATGGTACTATTAATCAATAAAGATTTTCTATAGTACCAAAAGCTGGCCCAATAAAGAGAATAGTAAACTGGATGGGCTGAATCATAGGACATCCCGTGCCCGTCAAATAAAGAATGCTTTCCCCTAAACAAAAGTAAAATAAAAAATGTTTCTTCTAAAAAATGGGAGCATGTGCCCGCTACAGCCAGCAGCCACCGCTGCGCCCGAGCGAGCGAGGAGAGGCCGAGCTCTTCCTTGGGATGCCATCTCCGCCGCCTTCCTCTCACCTCCGGCCGGTGAGCCCAACTGCCGCCGATAACCTCGCGCTGCCGCCCTCTTCTTCTCCCGTCTCTCTCCTCCCTTCACGCAGGAACCCAGCCGAGCCACCATGGCAGTATAGCTTCGCGACCGCCGCCCTCTTCCCTGCCTTCTCCCTCCCTTTCCTCCTTCCTCTTCCTTCTTATCTTCTCCTGTCTATCTCCTCCCTCGTCTCACTCTCCCCTTCCAGCGCAGGAACCCAGTCGAGCCGCCATGGCAGAGAAGCTTCGCCGCCATCGCGTTTTGCCCCAGATCCACGCCATGATGCCGCTCCTGCGTTGGATCTGTTTGGAGCGATGCGCCCGCCATCGTCCGACTTCGTCTGCTCGCCCCCTGAAAGCCCTGTGGGAGTGCTGCACTACCGTCACCCAATTTCTTTGCCGCCTTGATATTAGATCTGGGTCGGCGTCGACCTTCTAAACACCCCATGCATTGCCGCCACACACTACACCATGGTGGAGTTTAGGTGACACAATTCTGTGGGCAAAGGTCTACTGATGTCCACAAAATAAGTGTTGGCGTATCTTTTAAGTTATGTCTTCACATCATGTGTCGGCGAAGATAAATCAATGTGGACACAGTAAGTGTCAGCAACCACAAAGCCACCACGTATCAGTCGGCGTTTTCTTAACAACAAGTCATGTGTCGGCACATGTGTGGCGATTGACAGTTTATCAGTTGGCGTAGATACGCACTTAGCGACGTCAGATGTGTCGGCGTATGTAGGGTGTATGGGCACGGATTAAGTGTCGGCGTAGGTTGACACGTGTCAATCGACCGGAGGTTGCAAACTTGGCGCGAGATTTAGGCGCGAGGAGGCGAAATTTTCGGCGTGCCCGTGCAAAATATCCCCAAATCTAGCCAGTTCCTACCTCAATAAAAAAAACACAATTCCATAATCCTACCCGTGCCTGCCGCCGCCCTCACACTCGATCCACCGTCATCGTCGTTCTCGCGCTCCACCCCGACGCCCCAGCCACCGTCCTCGCGTCCTCGCACTCCACCCCGTCGCCTAGCCGCCGTCGAGCTCCACCCCGTCGCCCAGCCGCCGTCTAGCTCCACCCCGTCGCCTAGCCGCCGTCGAGCTCCACCCCATCTCCTAGCCGCTGTCGAGCGCCACCCTGACGCCCAACCGCCGTCGAGCACCACCCCGACGCCCATCCACCGTCGAGCACCACCCCGACGCCCAGCCGCCGTCGAGCTCCAGCCCGACGCCCGGCCTCCCCTGAGCTCCACCCCTACATCGAATCCGCCGTCCTCGCATCCCGCACATCCAGCCGGCGCTCACCCCCGACTTCCAGCCGCCTCAGAACGTCCTGGGCGCCGTCAGTCTTCGACCTGGGAGCTGCGCCCCTCCCAAAGCGAGCCGTCGTTGCTGCCGATTTCTGCACAAGACTCATCTCCATGCATACTCTGTTCCGTGAGGTAAGCATCAGCTCCTCCTGTGATTTCCTTCTATATACTGTTGTTTGCTTGTGTATTACTGAACTTGAACCATATGCAGTTGTTTCTGTTGCTTGAATAATGATAGTTTGATATTTCTATTGTTGCTTGCATAATGATTGTAGCTTCACGGATGCAAAGCTAACACTGCCGCAGTGGCCAAATACAGATTAGTTGGCAAATTTGATATTAAGGGTGCATCATGGACAAAACATGGTTGTCTCAGCCTAGGTACATCAAATTAGCTTTTTTTCCAACTCATAAGCGGTATAATTATGTCATGAACTGTTCTGATATCTAAAAAAATTACATGTAGGTACACAAATGAGTATGTACAGGGGGTAGACAAGTTTATAGAGTTTGCTTTTATTAATTCAACGAATGGAAACAAAATCTTGTGTCCTTGCAAGATATGTTTGAACTCTAAATGGAGAGTAGCAACTGAAGTACGTGACAATTTGATATGTACGGGTTTCATGGAGGGGTATCATACATGGTTGTTTCATGGAGAATCTAGCCACTCTTTCCCAAATGTTGAGGGGGTAGAAGCAGAGACTTCATTGGCAGATAATGAATTAGCTGATTTCTTGCGAGACATAGCTTATGGATTAGATGATGGGGGGGTGTTGGAAGAGAACAATGAGGACAGTAACAACCCCCATGTTGATGCTGATACCAAGGCTTATTTGAAGATGGTTGATGATGACAACAAAGAGCTATACCCTGGGTGTAAAAACTTCTCAAAATTGCGTTTTGTTGTCAAATTGCTCCACATCAAACTTCTTGAGCGATGGAGTGACAAAAGTTTTGACATGGTGCTTGAGTTACTTAGCGATGCATTCCCCAAAGGTTCAGTACTTCCCAAAAATTTCAATGAAGCTAAGAAAATAGTTAAATCTGTTGGGCTTGGGTATGTAAATATTCATGCATGTGAAAATGATTGTGTACTATTCAGAAATGAATTTGATAAGGATAATCAGTGTCCAAAGTGTAAAACTTCAAGGTGGAAATCAGAAAAGAAGAGTCCTGATGGGAAAAGGGTACATAGGGTTCCAAAAAAGGTTCTTCGCTATTTTCCTATTAAAAGAAGGCTTCTAAGGTATTTTGCGTCCTCTAAAACTGCAACTGACATGAGGTGGCATGATGAACAACGTACCAAAGATGGTCTGATTAGGTGCCCAGTGGATGCTATTTTCTGGAAGGATTTTGATTCCAAACATCCACTAATTGGTAATGACAGTCGCAATTTTAGGTTTGCTGCGACAACAGATGGCTTTAATCCATTTAGGACGACAAGGAGTACCTACAGTATCTGGCCAGTCTTTTTGATTCCATACAACCTTCCTCCTTGGATGTGCATGAAGCGGCCTAATTTCATCCTTTCTTTGCTCATTCCTGGCCCTAAGGCGCCTGGTGGTGATATGGATGTCTACCTTGAGCCTTTAGTAGACGATCTAGTAGATATGTACTACCATGGTGTAAAGACATTTGATGCTTCTAAGTCTGAAATATTTGATCTTCGTGCTGCCATCCTTTGCACCATACACGACTTTCCAGGTTTAGGCTACACTCATGGGTGTGCTACCCAGGGTGAGGTAGCTTGTCCTGAGTGCCATTCACTCACTTGTTCTCTACAATTAAAGAAGGGCAGCAAATATTGTTATATGGGACATCGTAGGTTCTTATCATCCAACCATAAGTTTAGGTCAGATGAAAAGTTATTTGATGGCAAGTCAGAGCATAGGACTGCACCTATACCTCTTACCGGTGAGGAAATTGATGATTTGACAGCAAATCTTGAAACATCCTTTGGAAACGATCCAGCTGCTAGGAAAACATCAAAGAGAAAACGCAAAGAAGGTGAATCGCCTCCCCTTTATAAAAGAAGATCTGTGTGGTTTAAGTTGCCCTATTGGAAAGATCTGATGTTGCGTCATAATTTTGATGTTATGCATATAGAAAAAAATGTATGTGATAACATAGTTAACAAACTTCTGGGCCTTGAGGGAAAATCAAAGGATAACGCAAATTCTCGCCTAGACATCCAAGCTTTGGGTATTATGGGGGACCTTCATCGTGTTGAAGTAGAAGAGGGTAAATTGTATATACCTCCAGCACAATATACTTTGACACCTGAGCAGATGAAACATTTTCTCCAAGTCCTGATGGGAGTCAAGTTTCCACAAGGCTTTGCAGCTGATATACGACGTTATATCCATGTTGCCGAGAGGAAGATTTTTGGACTTAAGAGCCATGATAATCACATTCTATTGCAACACCTACTTCCTCTTGCGATTCGAAAAATACTGCCAACAAGAGTATGTGCTGCATTGACTCGTGTTAGTAACTTCTTCAAGAAGATTTGCTCACCTGTTATCCGCATCAGTGATATGCAAATCCTAGAGGCTGAAATAGCTGAGACCTTAAGCATACTTGAAACTATATTCCTACCAAGTTTTTTTGATGTCATGGTCCACTTGATGGTGCATCTGCCTGCCCAAGTTAGAATTGGTGGTCCAGTACACTTCCGAAGCATGTGGTCGGTAGAAAGGTGATCTTCTAAACAAAATCTAATAGCAACATTTTTTTACAAATGAATTTTGCAAATAGGCTTACAATCTGTAGTATGTAGGTATTTGGGGCACTGCAAAGGACATGTTCGCACTAGAAGCCATCCCGAAGGATCAATCGCTGAGGGTTACTTGTTTGATGAGAGCCTTACATATTGTTCTCGTTATCTAAAAGGGTGTGAGACTAGGTTCACCCGGCAAGATAATAATGTTGAGGTGCTGAATAATGAAACCTCCAGTACCAATCCATACTTCTGCCACAAGGGGCAAGGTTTGGGTATCATTGTATCATTATCGACCAATTCTTGGATCCAAGCACATAGATATGTCTTGTTCAACCACAATGAAATAAAACCTTATGTGAAGTAAGCTTCCCATGCTGTAGTAATATTATCTCTTCCTTTCTTATCTTTCTTACAATAGTTAATTTGATACACAATTATAGGAAGCACCGCGAGCACCTATCCTCAATTGGTCTTCCCAATGAAAAAGCAATCAATACTATGCAACATGAGAAACTTCATGAGTGGTTTCGACAACATGTAAGTAGGACATGACTTGACCTATTGTGCTCAACATTAATCATGTTGACTTGTTGTAACTAACAACAATTCTATACTCAGGTGTTGGCATTAGTTGAAATAGGTGTAGAAGTATCAGAAGAAATGCACATTTTAGCCCAAGAGCCTTTCATGATTGCTAAAATTTAACAGCTATACTACTAATGGGTTTGATTTCCATACACACTCAAGTGATGATGGTAGACCTATTCAAAATAGTGGAGTAGCTATAGATGCGCAAAATTCAGAAGGAGTAGAGATATATTATGGCATTATTAGGGAGATAGTTGAGCTAAACTACAGCCAAAAAGGATATATGGTGTTATTTCTATGTGATTGGGTTGACAATCGTGAACAAGACAAATGGGTAAAAACCGATCAGTTTGGGGTTACAACTGTTAACTTCAACCATTTATTTAGTAGCGGTGATAAGTTATCAGATGAACCTTTCATCTTAGCATCACAAGCCACACAAGTTTTCTATGTTCCAGAGGTTGATAATGAAGGTTGGTGTGCAGTTGTCCAGAACAATAAACCACATGGCATGTACTCTATGGCCGCTGTGGATGAAGAAAATATGGATGATGATGATGATGAAAATTTAGTTCTTGAAAATGCTAATAAGGGGTTGTTAATTGATCTACACACAGATGTTGATCCCGACATTGATTATACCAAATTTTCTCATGTAAGGACTCATATAGATGGAATAATTGTTGCTGCACCAAAGAGGAAGTAAGTGTGATAATGATTTTCTGCATCTTATTTGGTAGTTGTGTAAAATTTGGTTGTGATGTTAGTTCAAATACTTGATTGTTGTATAGACTACTAACTCATTTGTAAACACTTACAGGAGCAGGAGCAAAAATGGCAACCGCAGCAAGAAGCGCAGAAAGAATCCCTGAATATGAACTCGAAAAGAACAAAAATGTAGTTGAAGTACTTAGAAAACAAAACGAGAACATGAAGAGAACTTTGAATCTGAAAGGTCTAGCAGATGCATATGTGTCAGAAGGCCTACCTGCTCCCCGAAAGAAGGAAAAGGTATTGCTTTGAGTAATGCATATGTTTGCACATGCAGAATGACATGTTTGCATGCTATGAAAAGCTGAACATTGATATGGCTATCCCATTTAGAATAGTTAACACTTATTTATGTTGTAATTGTAGAGACAAAAGCAAACTCCTGTTTCACAAATTCAAGCTCCTGAACGACAATTGAGGTCTACTTCAAGATTAACTACTGAAATAATAACCGAACCTGAGGTTGTAGTGAATGAACCTGAAGGTATGCTTCTTAACTTTGATACGTGTACCTTGCATTGCTTAGAAGCTAGTTTGTGCATTCTTTGTGAACCTTGCAATTGAATGATAATGCACTGACAATACTAAACCTGTTTTCTGCATTTGTTGTGTATCAGGCCAGGAAAGGGAGGTCAGGAAAGTTACTGCTATGAAAAGCATATGGGGAAGGCAAAACAAGCCTAAACTCAAGTTGGAAATAAATGAGTATGGTCAGCCTTGTGGTAAATCTGCTACACGGTTTGCTAACTTTGTTGGAACACAAATAAGAACCAAGGGTTTTCCGGTTGAATTTGATGATTGGAGGAAGGTTGATCTATCGAGAAAACTTGCTTTATGGGCTGAGGCAAAGGTAATGCGTTTATGTCCTGCTCTTATGTCCTGGATGCTATCTTATTGTTATGATTAGGAGTGACTAGCGATTTAGTATATGTCATATTGTTCTCTAATGGCTTTTTTTGAATGCCTATTTTTCAGTTGTTTTGGCAATTAGACCAACGAGTTTTCCAATGGTATATGAAAACAACACAAATTAAATGGAAAGACTTCAAATCAGACCTAAAGAGGGAATATTATGATGAATCCTATACGTATGATGAACTTATAGCATCATGTGATGCTAGAGTTCATCCGGACCAATGGAAGTTGCTTGTTGCATTTTGGTTAACTCCAAAAGCTAAGGTAAGCTCTTTGTTAGGTTGGTATTGACATATGATTCTACTTGTTTGACATGATTTTATGACACCATTTCGTAGGCTCGCTCAATAAGAGGCAAAAAAAATCGAGCAAATCATAATCAAAATCACACATCTGGAAGTAAGAGTTTTGCTCGGGTTGACACTGAAATGGTATGCAACCATGCAATCTTTGTTGTAAACTTGGATGTTTATACATTTTGAAAATTGTTTTAATCTTTTTATTGCTTGACATAGACCGAGGTGCTCAATCCTCGCCCGCATAGACATGAACTGTTTATTGAAACACATACACATCGAATTAGTGGACTTCCTCAAAAAGGGTCTGCATTAAGAATTGTAAGTTCGGATGCACTTTAAATTTTCGATTCCTTTCATATTTTTGTTTATGTAGTAAATACTAGGAACACATAACACATTTCTGAAATTTACGGAAAGAACTTCAAGATGAAGCAGAAAAGCACCCTGAATTAGTGGACAATGGTATTAAGGATGGTGATTTGTTTGCATTTGTTTGTGGAAAAGAAAAATATGGATATGTTCGTGCTATCGGATTGGGTCCAACTCCATCTGAACTAGAGTTGCCTGGAACCCAGCAGTATAAATCTACAAAGATTCAAATGGCAATGGAGGCGTGTCGTGTATCTGACCAAAAAGTGGAACATCTGCAAGAACAAATGGACGACATGAAGAAGAAAATGACACAAATGGATGACATGAAGAAGCAAATGGCTGAGATGAGGGAACTTCTTTTGTCTTCACAAGGGCAATGAGATCAACCCAATAGCACACCTGCTGCAACAGCACAACAGGTAACACGATAGTTCTACTATATTGTATCTCTGCAATAGTGGAACATGTAGTGATATGATTTATTTATAGTTTATTATATTTAGTAACATCTATAATGCTTGATTTTGATGTAGAACATAAGGACAAGAGAAGCTAGTAATACTGAAGAAGGTAATACTATTCTGGAGGACGTGGCTGAGTCAAATGCTATTGGAATTGGAACAAGAGTTTTTAATGTACAGAAACCTGACAAGCAACAAGGGGTAAACCTTTCTTTCCTACATAGAAGATGTTATGCCCTCCTTTTGACTGTAATGCTATGCTATGATTCAACTTCATTTGAATTTAATGCTATGATACAACTTGAATGAAAATTCATTTGACTTAAGTCTGAATGATAATTCATTTAACTAGATCTTGTCAATATGATGCTTTATTAACTTAAGTTTTTCTGCTTCGGATTTCCTATGCCTTTCTACACAATAATATGTATTTGTAGACTTGAACTTGCTTCTTTAAAATGAAAGTATGGTCTGAATTACAATTTTTCCCTATAGGGTGGAAGAGATGTGATACTATATAGCATAAGTAGACCCTTAAGTGTTGCTGTTGCCAAAGGAACAATTCAAACAACCAATCCAAAGGCTGTGGTGGGGGGTGAGCCTCTAGGTTCTCAATTTGTTGAAATTGTCGTCTATTCGGTGTTCAAAAGGGACACTCAGTTGCCTCGTCCGTATGGAAATGTGCTTACCATGGCAGATGCTAAGGGTAAATCAATTGCATGGCCATCTGCTATGGTAAGAATCTCGAGCACTTGATTTCTTTTCTTTTTCGCTGATTGATCACCTATTGGCCATGGGAGATGTTAAGTAATGATTATTGTTGTAGATCAAAGATGCACAGAAGGCAGCCAATGTGCCACGAGGTGCAGGTACTATGACATACTCCAAACTTCAAGTTTACTATGATGCATTATTTTCCTTGTATTCTGTGATGTTGTGCCATCAACAACTTTTTATGTGATGTGATGAAATTATTGTGATTGGAAATAGTGGAATGCTTGTTGAATGTGAGAAACCATCTGTTTATTGCTGGCACAAATCCATATCATGTTTTTCACCTATCTAATTCATGGTAGCACTTCACTAGCTATTGTTATGTTCTTTGCATTCTATTCTTTTTTACTGCCTTTTTTTAATTGTAAACCTGAGTGAGATATTGATTGTTTGCATTTGTGGGTTTTCATAATTTATTGTATCACTTTGCTGAGTATGGGAGACGGGCCAGAACAACTTGTAGCCAGAGGTGTCCTATATTACATTCAAATACAGGAGTAGTGTGCAGAATTATGCATTGTTTTATTCTCAATGTAAATGTCCTGGAACAAATTTTCATGGTTTTTTTATTCTCAATGTGCCCTGGTGATCTCTTCTCAATGTACTATGCTTGCTATGAAACTTCCATGAAAATAATTTCTAAATCCTATCTGTAATTTATTAAGGAGAATAAAACCATGCATAATCTGTTCCTGCCAATCTTTATTTAAACTTTGAACATTTTTGGGGTTGAATGCTCACTTGAGAAATTTTTATGGATTTCAGGTACTTGGCCACCTAGCGCATAGATATGATGACTTGGAGTGTCATGGAACATTTGGCTATTTGCAGTATTTTGGACCGGCCAACTTCAACCATGCCATGAATCTTCTGTGTGTTATTTGGTGCTTCAAGTATTTTGGAGTAGAACTTTGTGCTCATGTATATGACTTGTGTTCTGGACTAGTGTTTGAACTCTTTTAGACCAGCAAGTAGTGCTCCTATTAATGCGACTTGTTTTGTTATGAACCTGGGTCAATATATATGTAAGTTATTATGAACCTGGGTCAAACATATGCAGTGCTCATGGATGGGCAAACTATGTTGGTTGTTGTGAACCTGGGTCGATATATATGTATGTTGTCATCTTGATGCTCTTTATGGATGAAATTTGCGCATTGTATATGTATATAAAATATTTTCATTTTGATGTCGTTTGTGGATGATACTTGAGCACCGCATATGTGCCAAATTATTGTTTTGGCTGTACACTTTATATGGATGTTGCATGGTACCTGTTGGCCATGGTACATACCTATCTTCATAGAGTAAGTGTTGGGAAACGTACCTAACTAGCTAGACAAAATGAGTGTCGTCCAAGATATGTACCTACATTGACAGATTAAGTGTCGGCCAAGGTATGTACCTACCTCGACAGATTAAGTGTCGGCAAAAGCATATACCTAGAGGGACAACCTATGTGTCGACAAAAGTAGGGTGTACGCCCACAAAAGAGCTGTCGGGGTAGATAGGGTGTACGCCCACAAATCATCTGTCGGGATATGTAGGGTGTATGACCGCAGGAAATGTGTTGGCGTAGGTAGGGTGTATGCCGACTGAACGTGTGTCAGGAAATAAACAACTGTCGGCAATACCTTTGCCAACATCAAGTCCTCCGACTGTTTTATCTTTTGTCGGCCTAGCTCTTAGCTACAATTTATGTGTCGGCAAAGGTACCCTATGCCAACAGATAGGTGTGTCACCAAATCTTGACCGTGGTGTAGTGACAGCTGCATCTGGCCCAGACGCGGGGGATGCATAAGCGCGGAAGACTGCCCAGGCACGGAAGACGCATGATTGAATGGGAGTCCCTAGTCAGCGCTTCAGGCGCCAGGGATGCTCCACTAGTAGAAAACAGGGCTATGGTCCAGGCCGGCTCAGCCCATTAGTCCCGGTTCAGTCTAGAACCGGGACCAATATGGGCATTGGTCCCGGTTCATGAGCCCAGGGGGCCGGCCAGGCCACGTGGGCCATTGGTCCCGGTTCGTCTGGACCTTTTGGTCCCGGTTGGTGGGACGAACCGGGACCAATGGGCCTCGCTACTGGCCCACCACCATTGGTCCCGGTTGGTGGCTTGAACCGGGACCAAAGGCTTCCCTTTAGTCCCGGTTCATGTCGTCAACCGGGACCAATGAGGTGCCTATATATACCCCCTCGCGCAAGAGAAGAGCACAGTGCTCTGTTTTTTCTGGCCGAGGGGGAGAGGGCTTTGTGGTGCTCTAGCTCACCTCCTATGCACATGAGGTGTTCGACGGAATGCCCGAGCCACACTACTTAAGCTTTCTCCTCTCGAAGCTCGACCTCCAAGCTCCATTTTCCTCGAGATTTGTCTAGATTTAGCGGTCCGTCACGCCCCATCCCCGTCTTCAGCGCCGTCGATCACCCGCGCCGATCTCATCACCGACACCACCGTGGTGATCCTCTTGTTCTTATCTTCTTTCTGAAAGGAAAAATATTCTTACTTGTATGTTTAGATAGATACTTGTATCATTTTCTTACATTTATTATTGCATCTTATATAGTGCGATGGTTTTGGTATCCACCCCCGTCGGCCCTTGTCCTATCTATGATTCGGATTTGGTATGTATATTATCTTTATAACTATTGGTTCATTTATTGTTTATGAAAATTATGCCGACCAACGTGACATAGATTTTATTTATCTAGGATGTATGTGAATCGGAAATGCCAACCGATCCTATTGTCGAGAGGTTAAATTTAGTTGAAGAAGAAAACAATTTGTTGAAGGAAAAAATAAAAAAAATTGAGGAGGAGAAGATGATATTGGAGTTGCATGTTGCGGATGTCGTCGATGATCACAAGATCAAGATGGATGCAATGCGTTTGAAGATTAGAAAGATTAGAAAATATGCCATTCATACCGAGGCTTGGTATCATTATGCCGTTGGATCAATTGTTACCTTGGTTGCGATTATGATCGCATTTGTTTTTGCATTGAAATGTTTTACATAGTTTCAATGTATGGTTTAATTAATTAGATGCTCTGGAGAGCTATATGTTGTTAGATGAGAACTATGTATGCACTTTGGTTTTAATGTGATGATGAACTTCTATTAATTTGGACACTTAATTATATATAATGCACGCAGATGAACCGACAATGGATGTACGGTGACAGACACACCCGCGAGTACATTAAGGGCGTGCATGAGTTTCTCGATGCGGCTGAGGCAAACAAGCAGAATGGTTTTATGTGTTATCCATGCACTGAATGTGGGAACACGAGGTCTTACTGTAACCGGAAAATCCTTCACTCCCACCTGCTTTACAAGGGTCTCATGCCACACTCTAATGTTTGGACGAGGCACGGAGAAATAGGGGTTATGATGGAAGACGGCGAAGAAGAAGAGTACGATGACAACTATGTGCCCCCTGAATACGGTGATGCTGCAACGGGGGGAGCTGGTGAAGATCAAGAGGAACCAGACGATGTGCCCAATGATGCTGCCACGGGTGAAGCTGCTGAAGATCAAGAGGAACCAGACGATGTGCCCGATGGTGATGATCTCCGCCGGGTCATTGTCGATGCAAGGACGCAATGCATTAGTCAAAAGGAGAAGCTGAAGTTCGATTGCATGTTAGAGGATCACAAAAAAGGGTTATACCCCAATTGCAAAGATGGCAACACAAAGCTCGGTACCGTACTGGAATTGCTGCAGTGGAAGGTAGAGAATGCTGTGGCTGACAAAGGATTTGAGAAGCTACTGAAAATATTGAAGAAGAAGCTTCCAAAGGATAACGAATTGCCCGACAGGACATACGGAGCAAAGAAGGTCGTATGCCCTCTAGGATTGGAGGTGGAGAAGATACATGCATGCCCTAATGACTGCATCCTCTACCGTAGTGCATACAAGGATCTGAATGCATGCCCGGTATGCGGTGCGTTGCGGTATAAGATCAGACGAGATGACCCTGGTGATGTTGACGGCGAGCCCCTCAGGAAGAGGATTCCTGCGAAGGAGATGTGGTATGCTCCTATAATACCACGGTTGAAACGTCTGTTCAGAAACGAAGAGCATGCCAAGTTAATGCGATGGCACAGTGAGAACTGAAACAAAGATGGGAAGTTGAGAGCACCCGCTGACGGGTCGCAGTGGAGAAAAATCGAGAGAAAGTACTGGGATGAGTTTGCAAAGGACCCAAGGAATGTATGGTTTGCTTTAAGCGCGGCTGGCATTAATCCTTTCGGGGAGCAGAGCAGCAATCACAGCACCTGGCCCGTGACTCTATGTATGTATAACCTTCCTCCTTGGATGTGCATGAAGTGGAAGTTCATTATGATGCCAGTTCTCATCCAAGGCCCTAAGCAACCCGGCAACGAAATTGATGTGTACCTAAGGCCATTAGTTGAAGAACTTTTACAGCTGTGGAATGGAAACGGTGTACGTACGTGGGATGAGCACAGACAGGAGGAATTTAACCTTAAGGCGTTGCTGTTCGTGATCATCAACGATTGGCCCGCTCTCAGTAACCTTTCAGGACAGACAAACAAAGGATACCACACGTGCACGCACTGTTTAGATGACACTGAAAGTATATACCTGGACAAATGCAGGAAGAATGTGTACCTGGGCCATCGTCGATTTCTTCCGACCAACCATCAATGTCGAAAGAAAGGCAAGCATTTCAAAGGCGAGGCAGATCACCGGAAGAAGCCCGCCATGCGCACCGGTGATCACGTGCTTGCTATGGTCAATGATTTACACTACGTAATCTTTGAAAAGGGTCCCGGTGGACTAGCTGTTCCGAGTGACGCTGAGGGACACGCACCTATGTGGAAGAAGAAATCTATATTTTGGGACCCACCCTACTAGAAAGACCTAGAGGTCCGCTCCTCAATCGACATGATGCACGTGACGAAGAACCTTTGCGTGAACCTGCTAGGCTTCTTGGGCATGTATGGGAAGACAAAAGATACACCTGAGGCACGGGAGGACCTGCAACGTTTGCACAAAAAATACGACATGCCTCCGAAGCAGTATAAAGGTCCTGCCAGCTACGCTCTGACGAAAGAAGAGAAAGAAATCTTCTTTGAATGCCTGCTCAGTATGAAGGTCACGACTGGCTTCTCGTCGAATATAAAGGGAATAATAAATATGCCAGAGAAAAAGTTTTAGAACCTAAAGTCTCATGACTGCCACGTGATTATGACGCAACTGCTTCCGGTTGCATTGAGGGGGCTTCTACCGGAAAACGTCCGATTAGCCATTGTGAAGCTATGTGCATTCCTCAATGCAATCTCTCAGAAGGTGATCGATCCAGAAATCGTACCAAGGCTAAGGAGTGATGTGGCGCAATGTCTTGTCAGTTTCGAGCTGGTGTTCCCACCATCCTTCTTCAATATCATGACGCATGTCCTAGTTCATCTAGTCGACGAGATTGTAATCCTGGGGCCCGTATTTCTACACAATATGTTCCCCTTTGAGAGGTTCATGGGAGTCCTAAAGAAATATGTCCGTAACCGCGCTAGGCTAGAAGGAAGCATCTCCATGGGCCATCAAACAGAGGATATTATCGGGTTTTGTGTTGACTTCATTCCTGGCCTTAACAAGATAGGTCTCCCTAAATCACGGTATGAGGGGAGACTGACTGGAAAAGGCACTCTTGGAAGAGACTCAATAATATGCAGGGACGGATATACTTGGTCTCAAGCACACTACACAGTTCTACAGAACTCTACCTTGGTGACCCCGTATGTCGATGAACACAAGAACAGTCTGCGCTCCAAACACCTGGAGCAATGCGACGACTGGATCACATGTGAACACATCAGGACTTCCAGCAGTTGGTTGGAAACACGTCTCAGAGGTGACAACACTATTTGTGATGAGTTGTACTTTTTGTCCATGGGACCATCTTTGACTGTATTGACTTACAAAGGATACGAGATAAATGGGAATACATTTTACACGATCGCCCAAGATCAAAAGAGCACCAACCAAAACAGCGGTGTCCGCTTTGATGCAGCAACCGAGAGCGGAAAGGATACATATTATGGTTACATAGTGGACATATGGGAACTTGACTACGGACCTGATTTTAAGGTCCCTTTGATTAAGTGCAAATGGGTCAATCTGTTAGGCGGCGGGGTACAGGTAGACCCACAGTACGGAATGACAACAGTGGATCTGAAAAATCTTGGGTACACTGACGAACCGTTCGTCCTAGCCAATGATGTGGCACAGGTTATCTATGTGAAGGACATGTCTACCAAACCGAGAAAAAGAAAATATAAGGAAGCGAATACATCATACGATGAGCCAAAGCGCCACATAGTTCTTTCAGGAAAAAGGGACATCCTGGGAGTTGACGGCAAGACAGACATGTCTGAATATTATGAAAAGTTTCATGAAATTCCTCCCTTCAATGTCAAGGCTGACCCAAGCATCCTGATAAACAATAAAGATTATCCATGGTTACGGCGCAATAAGCAAATGACACAAGCGAAGAAAAAGTGAAGACTTTCTCCCGCAACTATTATGATGATACCATGCCAAATTTGTAACAGACGAACATGCTACCATTGTCCGTTTTGTACATGCACATGCTATGTGGGTGAAATTATGATACCAACCCAACTTTCAACTTTTTCAGAGTTCATTTGAAATGCTTTCATGTCTTATGGTTCGAAACTTTGATACTTCGAAAGTGATTGCCCATTTTGTACACGAAGTGCATCAAGTTTTTGTCGTAACCCTCTCTACTTTGTGGAACATGCTATGTGGGTGAAATGATGATACCATGCCAACTTTCAACCTTTTCAGAGTTCATTTTGAAATGCTTTCCAATTTCAGAGTCATTTAGCTCAAAGAATGAATTAATAGCAAACAGAATGAACTACAAAACTTTTATGAAAATAAAAACAATCAATTAAAATATTATGTTATGATCAACTAAAATAAAACTATAATATTCTTCAATAGAAAAAAGAATATAATTTTTGTGACCTAAAATCAAACTATAAGTATTTAATTGTAAGTATAAATAAAAAATAAATAGGAAAGAAGAAAAAAAAATAGCAAAGAAGAATATAATTTTTGTGACCTAAATTTTTGTGACCTACAACTATTATTCATAAACTAGTGATTCACATAAATTTTTAAAAATTCAAATTTAAACTATTCAAAATTTAAAACTAATGGCACTAACAGAAAGTTTATAATTTTTGTGACCTAAAATCAAAAAGAAATCACTAAAAAACTATAAGTATTTAGTTGTAAGTATAAATAAAAAATAAATAGAAAAAAATTTCTATTTTTATAGTAAAGTTATTCATAAACTAGTGATTCACACAAATTATTAAAAATTCAAATTTAAACTATTCAAAATTTAAAACTAATGGCACTAACAGAAAGTTTATAATTTTTGTGACCTAAAAGCAAAAAGAAATCACTAAAAAAACTGTAAGTATTTAGTTGTAAGTAGAAATAAAAAATAAATAGAAAAAAATTCTATTTTTATAGTAAAGTTATTCATAACTAGTGATTCACACAAATTTTTAAAAATTCAAATTTAAACTATTCAAAATTTAAAACTAATGGCACTAACAGAAAGTTTATAATTTTTGTGACCTAAAAGCAAAAAGAAATCACTAAAAAACTGTAAGTATTTAGTTGTAAGTAGAAATAAAAAAAATAAAAAACCAAAAAAATGTAGAAATAAAAAAGAAAAAGCCAAAAAAAATGCCTCCTACTGGGCCTTCACGGCCTGAATACGACTAGAAACCCTACATGGGCCAGGATTCAGGCCCGTAGAAGGCCCAATAGGCCCACAGGCAGTTGGAAGTTTAGGCGCAAAAGCCTGCATTAGAGAGGAGCTCGAATGGGGAGGCACACCAGCGCTTATAAACCAGTGCCGGCGCCCTTCAGCTAGCGATGTGGGACTAAACTTTTGGGCGCGGGGCAGCACAAGGCCATTGGTCCCGGTTGGTGGCACCAACCATGACTAAAGGGGGCATTGGTCCCGGTTCGTGGCACCAACCGTGACCATTGCCCCCTTTAGTCCCGGTTGGTGCCAGCAACCGGGACCAATGGCCTTCGCTTCCCGCCCTTTCGGCTGCTGAAAATTGGCCTTTGGTCCCGGTTCGTCACACCAACCGGGACTAAAGGAAGCATTAGTCCCGGGTCGTAGCACGAACCGGGACCATTGCTCTGGCTATACAAGCCAACACTTGTGAAATTTTGGCCAACCGCCTCCCATTCGCCCCGACGCCCCCAGGCCGTTCGTCGACGTCGTCGCCGTCCCGAGCCCGTCGTCGCCCCGCGCCCGCCGCCGTCACCCCGCCCCGCCGTCGCCCCGCGCCCGCCGCCGTCGCCCCGCCCCATCGCCGCCCCGAGCCCGTCGTCGCCATGCGCCATCGCCCAGAGCCCGTCGTCGCCCCGCGCCCGCCGCCGTCGCCACGAGCCCGCCGCCGTCGCCACGAGCCCGTCGCCGTCGCCCAAAGCCCGTGGCCGCCCCGAGCCCGCCGCCGTCGCCCCGCCCCGTCGCCGCCCCGAGCCCGTCGCCGCCCCGAGCCTGTCGCCGCCCCGAGCCTGTCGCCGCCCCGAGCCTGTCGCCGCCCCGTCGTTGATGATATGATGATGTTTTTTTTCTGTTGATGATATGATGATGTTTTTTTTCTGTTGATGATATGATGATGTTTTTTTTCATATATGCATTTTTTCATATATGTATTAATTTTTTTAAGTTGTTAGTAGATATCGATTTTAGGTTAGTGCATTTTATTACTGATTTTAGGTTAGTTGAGCCTCTTTAGTGCATTTTATGTTTGTTGCATTTTAGGTTAGTGCATTTTATGTTAGTGGAGAGGAAAAAGTAAAATAAGGAAAAGGAAAATAAGTAGAGAAAGAAGGAGAAGAAGAAGGAGAAGACGAGGAGAGGAAGAAAAGGAAGAGGAGAAGAAGAAAGGAATAGAGGAGAAGAAGAAAAAATAGAAATTTTTTTCTATTTTTTCTTCTTCTCCTCTTTTTTTTCTTCTTTTTTTTCTTCGATCTTCTCCCCCTCCCGATAGGAAAGTTTTATATAGAAAGTTACAATTTTAGAAAAGTTTTATATATGTAGAAGTTACAATTTTAGAAAAAGAAGGATAGGAAAGAAGAAAATAAGAAGAGGAAAGAAAGAAGAAGAGGAGAGGAAAAGAAGAGGAGAAATAAATAAGATGAAGAAAAAAGAAGAAAAAGAAGAGGAGAAGAAGAAAGGAATAGTGGAGAAGAAGAGAAAATAGAATATATTCTATTTTCTCTTCTTCTCCACTATTCCTTTCTTCTTCTCCTCTTTTTTTTCTTCTTTTTTTCTTCGATCTTCTCCTCTAGCTATTCCTTTCTTCTTCTCCTCTATTTTCTTCTTCTTCTTCTTCTTCTTCTTCTTCTTCTTCTTCTTCTTCCTAATTTTTATCAGGAACGAGGGTGTCGAGGATCGTCGAGGGGTCGAGGGTCGGGAACTAGGGTAGAGGGTCGAGGGTTGTTAAGGGGTCAATGGTCGAGGGTTTCAGGGTCGAGGGTTTGAGGGTTCTATAGGGTCGAGGGTCGAGGGTTCCAGCAGGGTCGTCTAGAGGTCAAGGGTTCCAGGGTCGTCGAGGGTTCGAGGGGTCGAGGATCGCCGAGCGGTCGAGAGAGGTTTCCTAGTGTCAAAGTATTGAAGAAATCCATGCCTTCATCATTAGCCGGAAGTAACCAGGGTATGTTGGTACGAAGTTCTGCAAAGTTATTCTGGAATGGAGTCCCGGATAGAATAATCCGCCTTTTGGTACAAATTCAGCAAAGGCCTTCCAAATAGCGATATTCGGAAGGCTCTTTCTGAACTTTGTACCAAAAAGCGAATTATCCTATCTGGGACTCCGTTCCAGAACAACTTTGAAGAGCTTCGTACCATCATGCACATGTTACTTTCGCCTAATGTTGAAGACATGGTTTTGTTGAATCCTTTGACACTAGGCAACCTCCCGACCCCTCGGCGATCCTCTCGAACATGAGAGGAAGAAGAGGGTCGTCTAGGGGTCGAGGGTTCCAGGGTCGTCGAGGGTTCGAGGGGTCGAGGATCGCCGATGGGTCGAGAGAGGTTTCCTAGTGTCAAAGTATTGAAGAAATCCATGCCTTCATCATTAGCCAAAAGTAACCAGTGCATGTTGGTACGAAGTTCTGCAAAGTTGTTCTGGAATGGAGTCCCGGATAGAATAATCTGCCTTTTGGTACGAATTCAGCAAAGGCCTTCCAAATAGCGATATTCGGAAGGCTCTTTCTGAACTTTGTACCAAAAAGCGAATTATCCTATCTGGGACTCCGTTCCAGAACAACTTTGAAGAGCTTCGTACCATCATGCACATGTTACTTTCGCCTAATGTTGAAGACATGGTTTTGTTGAATCCTTTGACACTAGGCAACCTCCCGACTCCTCGGCGATCCTCTCGAACATGAGAGGAAGAAGAGGGTCGTCTAGGGGTCGAGGGTTCCAGGGTCGTCGAGGGTTCGAGGGGTCGAGGATCGCCGAGGGGTCGAGAGAGGTTTCCTAGTGTCAAAGTATTGAAGAAATCCATGCCTTCATCATTAGCCGGAAGTAACCAGGGCATGTTGGTACGAAGTTCTGCAAAGTTGTTCTGGAATGGAGTCCCGGATAGAATAATCTGCCTTTTGGTACGAACTCAGCAAAGGCCTTCCAAATAGCGATATTCGGAAGGCGCTTTCTGAACTTTGTACGAAAAAGCGAATTATCCTATCTGGGACTCTGTTCCAGAACAACTTTGAAGAGCTTCGTACCATCATGCACATGTTACTTTCGCCTAATGTTGAAGACATGGTTTTGTTGAATCCTTTGACACTAGGCAACCTCCCGACCCCTCAGCGATCCTCTCGAACATGAGAGGAAGAAGAGGGTCGTCTAGGGGTCGAGGGTTCCAGGGTCGTCGAGGGTTCGAGGGTTCTTCTCCTCTATTGTTTCTTCTCCTCTTTTTTTTCTTCTTCTTCCTCTTTTTTTTATCAGGAACGAGGGTCGTCGAGGGACATAGATGTAGTGTCGTCGTTGTCGATATATACCCCCTCCCGATAGCTTACTATGATTAGGTAGCTAGTTCTACGTTTGGCACTAATATATCCATCTGTCATGTTTGAATAATAATTGCCGTGTTGTAAATATTTGTAGAAACTATGGACACCGCCCTAGACGAAGCAACACAAGAAGCGTTGTTGAGGGACATAATCGCAGAAGGAAGTGATGCCATCTCGTTGTTTCTCAATGAAACCGATGGTCTGGAAGGAGAGGGTGAACAAGCTGGCTACGGTGACCTAATGCCGGTGCAAGAAGAAGAACATGAGGACGGCTCCGGTGACCCAATGCCGGTGCAAGAAGGAGACCGTGATTACGGCTCCGGTGACCGAACCGAGTCCGGCCAGGTATATATATTAGTTAAGCCTGTGCTGACTAGCTGATTGATGCATTCATTGTTTTGGTATGTACACATATTAATTAAGTCTTTGTTCTTTTTTCTAGCCCTCCGGATCGAGCACAACTTTGGTAAAGAGACGAGGCCCGAAGAAAAAGTTGAGCTCGGATGAAAAGTTTGAGATCATAGCAATCGCGCCCGACGGCCAACCTATTGAACCCCTCCGGACAAAGAGCACATTTGTTGCTCAGTGCGGGGTTCTGGTTAGGGACAAGATCCCGATGAGCATCCAGCAATGGTTTAAGCCGGCTATAGAAGACCCTGAGGTGTCTTATGTCAATGATATGCAGAAAAATGATCTTTGGACTGAGCTGAAGTCAAATTTCACCCTACCGCCTGAGGATAATCCAAAGAACCCAGTTAAAGAGAAATTAATCAAGTCTTTTGCTCTGAAGAGGATGGCAGAACTATTTAGGAGGTGGAAGAAAGAGCAGAATAAGTTTGTCGAAAATAATGAGACACCAGAATTCAAGGGCAGATATGAGAAGATCAGAGATCACTGGCCCGCATTTGTGGCCCACAAGACATCGGAAAAGAGTCAGAAGATGTCGGCGACAAACAAGCAAAATGCTGCGAAGAAGAAGCTTCACCATCGCACGGGGTCAGGTGGCTACCTCATAGCCCGTCCAAAGTGGTCCAAGACTGAGAATGATCTGGTTCATAAAGGGATCGAACCAGAGACAATTAACTGGCCAGACCGTTGCCGGACTTGGTTCTTCAGGGCTGGCGGAACCCTGGACCCTGTAACAGGGAAGTGCATTTGGACGAACGATCAAATGGACATACCAGTCAGTAAGCTTAAGCAGTATATCAAAGCAGCGCAGGAAGGGACGTTCTTTCCAGATAGAGAGAACGACGAGCTGACAATGGCCCTCGGGAATCCTGAGCACCCTGGATGGACACGAGGCACGCCAAGCTCCGTTCCGTGGAAGGTTGGGTTTCCGGACGCAGGCGGTTACAAATCCCATGAGAGGAGGAAAAAAGTGCAGCAGACCCAAATGAGGGCGCTGCAAGCAAGGGTAGACGCGATAGAGGAACGAGAAGCAAATCACAGCAAACGTACTGCCGAAGCCTCCCCGAAGCTACCATGCCATCTCAGCGCAGAAGCAGCGTGGCTTCCACCGAGCTGCTTCAGCCGGAGCATGTCTTGACGGCTCCTGCCAGCTATCCCGTGGATGCTATAACGGAGTCTCAAAATTGCCAACTTATGACGCAATGGATGGATTTGAAGGTCAAGGCGGCTGTTGGCTCTGTTTATCCTACTGAACCCGGCGCAACTTTTCACTGCCGGCCGATTCCAGAAGGATATGCTAGGGTGATGGTGGATGAGATAACGGAGGGATTTGAGGACCTCCAACTTGACCACCCTACCGGTGAAGGGGAGACTCGGCTGGGGTCTGCTCTGAAGACTCCATGCCTATGGCGGAATGAGCTCATCAACCTTCCGAACTGGACGCCTCCGCCTCCTCCTCCTCCTCTGGCAAGTCAGGGCACTCCGCCTCCACCGCCTCCTCCTCTGGCGAGTGACGATCAGGGCCCTCGGCCGGCTCCTTCTCCGGCGCGTGGCGGCACTCCGCCTCCTTCTCCGCCTGCGCCGACACGCCCGAGCAGCCAGCCTCCTCCTTCTCCGCCTCGTCAGCAAGAGCGGAAGAGACCTGCCGCCGCTCCAGCTGCTCCGCCGCCTCTTAAGCAAGTAAAGAAGACAACCGCTCCGTCTGCTCGGTCGGCGTCTAGCAGTACAACCAGAGGTGGGAGGACATACAGATTCGGTCCTTCTCTCAAGACTCCAGAGAAGTTACCATACGAGAGGACCCAGGAGGAGAACGCCGAGATCGCGCGAGAAGAAGTGAGGAAATTCTTTGAAGGGGTGAAAGCAAAGAAACATCCACCTCCGGAGGAGAAGGTAGATCGGGTGAAAGTGAAGCGCACTCTGGCTGCCCTGACAAAACCACCAAAGTCTCCGCCGAAAGGAAACTATGAACGCATTATTGGAAAGGAATTTGCCGAAGCGGAGCGGTCGGGAAGTACTGTCAGTGATCAAAGGCTGAAAGAACGACGAGCTGGGAAACAAATTGCCCAGCTCGGCGAACAAGCGAAGCAATCATGCCCCCCGCTCAAGGTGCCTAGCCACAACATCGCTAATGATCCGAGGATGGTGCCCGGTTATAGCAATCTTGCAGATTACCTGCCCGACGAAGTACATTATGAACCCATGGATGTGCAGATACAAAGATACGAGTACGGGAAGCCTCTCGTCAAAGATGAAAGATCTCTATCAACGATGATGCGAAGATTGCATGATTGATACTTGAAAATCTGCAGAGACTCTGGGGGGAGGAGTACTTTGTATGTGAAAGTTAAAAAGGAGCATGACCTTGTTGGAATTGATCTGTTGCCTGTTCCATTTGAGGAGTTCTATCAGTTTTTCAATCAATTGGCCCTCGATAAAAGAACGGTCGCCTGCTACTGTCTGTAAGTAGTATTACTTCTGTCATTAAGTTTGTCTATATAGCTTAGCTCTTTCATTGCATGTATTTATAATCATCCTCACTATATTATGCAGACTGAAGATCGCCGAATTGAAGAAAGGACAAGTCGGTGATATTGGGTTCATTAACACATATCTCATAGATGCAACTCAGGTTAAACTTCATGCCGCAGCTACCGAGGCCAACTTGCTACGATCATTCGTAATAAATCAAAACAAAGATATAATACTCTTTCCTTACAACTTCAGGTGAGTGTTACTGTCTTGTGCGTATTCGGTTTCCCTTATATATTAGTCAAGGTTATAGTAATGTAATTCATGAGTTATGCATGTGTGTGCAGTTTCCACAATATTCTCCTAGAGATTAAGCTTGAGCAGGGAGTAGTAACCGTCTTGGACTCTAAACGAAAAGATCCCCAGGAGTATGCGGACATGACTGAAATCCTCAAGAAGTAAGTTAAATCGATCATTATCCACCATATCAGCAACTTTGTTCATTTCCTGATATCAAGTAATTGTTTTCTTTGTCCGGCAGGGTTTGGAGAAAATTCACCAAAACAGTTCCGGGACTGCCGAAGGAGCTGGAATTTAGACACCCGAAAGTAAGTACTATAGTAGCATGTTCCGCGGATCTCCTAGTGATTCAAGTGCTAGTTTCATCAATACCATTTAGCATTCTTGCTTATCAGTTTGATTGACCTCTATTTCTTGTAAAGTGGTTGTGGCAGGAACAAGGGAATGATTTCTGTGGATACTACATCTGCGAGTCCATCCACCACACGACCTGTGAGCGGGGCGGGTACTCTAACGAACAATATGAAGTACGTAAATAACAACATTCACAATTTTATTTTATTACCATCATTTGTGTTGAGTTTCATTCATTCATATATATATGTATTGACCTCCTTCTTCAAATTAGATGTTTCGGAAGTGGGATGAACTCCTAGCACCAGCTCACATGCGAGCAATTCAAGAGGAATTGGCGGCATTCTTTCTTTACCACGTGATCCCTAAAGACGAAGAATTCTATGTGGACCCTGAGTCCGTATGATTATATTTGTAAAAGATAATTATTGTATAGTACGAGAACTTGTTGTTCGACCAATCTCTCGGAGAAGGAGAGGTGGTCGATATCACTTCTCTCTGTATGCATATATGTTCATGACGATCTTCTGTTTCCTTCGTTTGCTTACTAGCTAGCCAGCGTGTCTAGTCCTCTCTATACGTATGTATAGTACGTAGCGTCGACCAAGCATGGACATAAGAGAGGACACTTCTCTCTATTAATTATAGCTAGCTAACACAATATATGAAACACCTAAATTAACCCCCCAAAACCCCCAACCCCCCCCCCCCCCCCCCCTAAAGAAACAAAAACCCCAGCCACAGAAATGCTGACGCGTGGATGCCTATTGGTCCCAGTTGGTGCCACCAACCGGGACCAAAGGGTCTCCTGCCTGGGCTCTGCGCACTGCCCACGTGGAGGGCCTTTAGTCCCGGTTCTGGATTGAACCTGGACTAAAGGGGGGAGGTATTAGTACCGACACTTTAGTCCCAGTTCAGGAACCCAAAATGGGTAGAATCAATATCAGTCCATAGACTTCTTTTAATAATTCCAATTTGACTAAAGGCCCTTACGAACCGGGACTATAGGCCCTTTTTCTACCAGTGCTCCCTGGCGCCCCGCGCTTGTCAGTTGGGCCGGCCTGTTAGTGCTGTGTAGTCCTTGCTTGCTCGTTCTAGCCGCTCTACAGCGGCACAAGGTACTGTAGCGGCAAAGCATTTAGCGCCGCTGGTGCAAAATTTCGAAAAAACAGTTCATGAATTTCAAAAAACAATTCACAAATTCAAAAATAGTTCATGAATTTGAAGAAAGAACATAAAATTGAAAAAAACGTGAGTTTGGAAAATAGTTATCGATTTTGACAAAAAGTTCACCAAATACGAAAAAAGTGCATTGAATTTAAAAGAATCATCAATTTTCAAAAAAATTCATAGAATTAGAAAAAAGTTCATGGAATTTGATAAAAAGTTGTCGAATTTGAAAAAAGTTCATCAAATTTGAAAAAAAAGTTCATCGAATTCAAAAAAAGTTCATCGATTTTGAGAAAAGTTCATCGAATTTGGAAAAAAAGTTCATCGATTTTCAAAAAAGTTCATCCAATTTGTAAAAAAGTTTATTGATTTTGAAAAAATTACATCGAATTTGAAAAAAAGTTCATTGAATTTGAAAACGTTCATCAAATTTGAAAAAAAGTTCAACAATTTTTAAAAAAACTAATAAATTTTCGAAAAAATCACCGAGTTTGATGAATGTGCATGATATTTGGAAAAAGTTCATGAATATAGAATCACGAATTTGAACCAAGTTCGTGCAATGAAGAAAACAAAAAAAAGCAAAAAGGAATAAGAACCGCGACCTGTGAAAGAATAAAAGAAGGTAACACAAGTGAGTTAGTGTCCTAGTGGTTAGTGCGCTGCGTTCTCCGCGAAGAAATCCTGAGTTCGAACCCCGCCGGCGCACTCGCCTTTTTTGCTTGGGTTTGAAAAATAAAGGAAAAACGGGCCGGCCCAATTACAAGCGCAGTTGGCGAACCGGCGCAGGATTCGCCTCATTGAACTACCGAGACAGAAATTTAGTACCACCTCGAATACATTTTAAATTTAAACTGAAAGCATAAAATCACAAGAAGAAGCGTATTATGACGGTGAACTCACGGAGTCAATCCATACTTTATTATTAGGGATAGATTAGGAAGACAATTGCAGAGACTAACATATATTAGCATATTAGTGGAGTGAATAATTGCAGTATAATTTTACTCATATTACAGCCATTTTTGGACATATATTACTAGCAAAAATACCCGTGCTTTGCAACAGGAGAAGAAAACATATCACAGCCGCTGCTTTGCAACGGGAGAAGAAAACATATTATAGCCGCTAGCGGCCAACCACAACACCTCGACGAGATGTCGTGAAACAATAGCTTATTACAAGCGCAGTTGGCGAACCGGCGCAGGATTCGCCTCATTGAATTACCGAGACAGAAATTTTATACCACCTCGAATATATTTTAAATTTAAACTGAAAGCGTAAAATCACGAGAAGAAGCGTATTATGACGTGAACTCACGGAGTCAATTCGTGCTTTATTATTAGGGATAGATTAGGGAGATAATTGCAGAGACTAACATATATTAACATATTAGTGGAGTGAATAATTGCAGTATAATTTTACTCATATTACAGCCATTTTTGGACATATATTACTAGCAAAAATACCCGTGCTTTGCAACGGGAGAAGAAAACATATCACAGCCGCTGCTTTGCAACGGGAGAAGAAAACATATTACAGCCGCTAGCGGCCAACCACAACACCTCGACGAGATGTCGTGAAACAATAGCTTCGTTGAGATCAACAAAAGACTATTGCCATGACATGTAAATGTCTATATTTTGGCGCCAATGATTTATTATGCACTCGTATGTACCGGGTTCAATAGCGGCAACTGTCAATTTATCATGTATTTACTTTCTTATTAGGTAAAGATTGGACGTGCAAGCATATATGTTTTTGTGGTGTGTGTCTAAACTGTGTATATATGTTAATCCAACATTGTCCAATCCTTCCTATCTATGTGTAGTGTTTGTTTCCTTTTTAGTACAGAGTCAAATTTAACCTTAAATCAAAAATATACAGTACAGTTTCAAAAGTGTGCATAATTTATAGAACAAACGCTCTTTTTTTGGGTGATAGTATGTGAGCTAAACCGTCCGCGTGACGGACTGGGGGATATTTACTTGAAATTGCACGTCTATACCAATATAGAAAGGCCCAGAGACTCAGATCCAATAAATCCGGACCATCCATTTATGTTAATCCAACAGTCATTATTGTTCTAATGGTGAGTACTAAACATGTTTAGCGTTAAACGTCTTTCTACTGATCCCCTTCCTTTCCTACGAAAGAAAAGGGGAACTGCCGCACGCACGGCGCTGCCTCTCTCCGCCCCAACCGTCTCCGCCCATCGCACCTTCTCGCTGTCGCCCCCATCACACCTTCAAGAACGCCCCCACCCATCGCCTCCTCCTGCACAGCCTGGCCGCCCGGCGGGACGCCCCCTCCTAATAGACCTACTGGCCGGTCATCGGGGACGCCCACCCATCACCTCGCCTTGGACGCCGGCCGTCGGGGATGGCGCCTCCTACATCGCCTGGCCGGCCGGCGGGACGCCGCCTCCTACTACACCTTCTGGCCGGCCGTCGGGGACACCGCCCCTACTACATCGCCCGGCCGACCGTCGGGGAGGTCGCCTCCTCCAACGCTGCCTCCCCACCATCCAACGATGCCGCCGCCCTTCACCGCGTCGGCCGCTGCCCTCACTCCGACGCTGCGAGCTGCGGCGCCACCGCCCTTCACCGCGTCGGCCGCTGCCCTCACTCCGACGTTGCAAGCCGCCTAACCGGCCTGATCCACTCGATTTGGATTGCCAACCCTCCAGACTTTCTTTGATATGTACATCTCCAATCAAATCTGATCTCAAAGTTCATTTTTTGTTTGTAATCTGGAATCTGGACGAAATTTGACAATTGTACTAAACTTGTTGCAGGGTTGGGAAGAAT
>NW_024114390.1:0-18761 GCF_003073215.2 Triticum urartu | reverse complement strand
AGGAGGAGATACTCATTATTACGTGAGAGTGTCACGGGCGGCGAGCTTCACAGGCGTTTGCCTTCTTTACAGGCATCGGGCCTTTCCCAAAACGCGATAGCTTACAGGCATTGGCCTTCTTCACAGGCACCGGGCCTTTCCCAAAACGCGATAGCTTCACAGGCATTGGCCTTCTTCACAGGCACCGGGCCTTTCCCAAAACGCGATAGCTTCACAGCATTGGCCTTCTTCACAGGCACCGGGCCTTTCTTAGGCGCTAGGCCTCGCTCAGGGGTAGAACCTCCGGAGATGTTGAATGTTCCATGCGTTCTGGATGGGTACTCCCTCCGGAGTCTCCAAGCGCGGAGCCAGGCCTGGAAACATGAACAACCTTGAACGGGCCCTCCCACATGGGAGAGAGCTTGTGCAGCCCCTCCCTGGAGAGAACCCGTCTGAGCACGAGATCCCCTACCTCAAGGGTCCTGGGGCGGATGTTGCGGCAGTGGTATCGTCGTAGCGCCTGTTGATACCTTGCCGCCTGCAGTGCGGCTTCCCGACGGCGTTCCTCCCCCAGGACGAGATCCGTCCCCCGCATGGCGTCCTGCTGAGCCTCGTCGAATGCCAGGACCCGTGCGGAGCGACACCTGACCTCGTGAGGGAGAACAGCCTCTGCTCCGTAGACGAGGAAGAACGGGGTCTCGCCAGTTGGCTTGGTCGCTGTCGTGCGGATTGACCACAGCACGGACTGGAGCTCGTCGTACCAGCCCTTGCCACAGGCCTCCAGCTTCTTCTTGAAGGTCCTGGCCTTGAGGCCCCTTAGGACCTCGACGTTGGCTCGTTCAGCCTGGCCCTTGCTCCGGGGGGGGGGGGTGCTACCGAAGCGTAGCATATCTGCGTTCCAAGGTTAGCACACTACATTTTGAAGAGATTACTGGTGAATTGTGAACCGTTGTCAGTGATGATGCGGTTAGGCACCCCAAACCGGCTCACGAGGCCCTTGATGAACTTGACTGCCGAGCCTGCCGGGATTGTGCGGACAGCTTCCACCTCGGCCCACTTGGTGAACTTGTCCATAGCGACGTAGAGGTAGCGATAGCCCCCTGGCGCCCGAGGGAACGGGCCCGGAATGTCCAACCCCACACTGCGAACGGCCATGAGAGAGGTATGGTCTGCAGACCCCCCGTAGGTTGATGGATCTGTTTAGCGTGAAACTGGCAGGCCTCGCAAGCCTTCACCAGCTCAACGGCGTCGTTGAGTGCTGTGGGCCAGTAGAACCCACTGCGGAACGCCTTGCCGACGAGGGCTCGCGACGACGAGTGGTGTCCGCAGTCTCTGCTGTGTATGTCTGCCAGCGGTTCCTTTCCTTGCTCCCTGGAAATGCAACATAGGGACACGTCATTTGGCCGCTTCCTGTAGAGCTCGCCATCCTGGATGCAATAAGTCGTGGCCTGCCGTGCCACACGGTCCGCCTCCTCCTCGTTCTCCGGCAGAATCCCTTGCATCAGGTAGTCCTTGAGATCTAGGATCCAACATCCCTCCTGAGGCTCCAACGCCAGGAGCAGGAGTGCCCCTGAGGCCGGGCCGCAGACCGGAGCTCCCGAGGTAGGCGACTGAGGAGGCTCCTCCCTTGGTTGCGCCGTGCCCGATAGCGACGGCACCGCCGAGGGCTTGAAGAGCCGCTCCTCGAAGATGCCAGGTTCCTGCGGCAGCCGCCTAGACGTCCTCTTGGCAATGTCGTCGGCCTCCTGATTGGTGTCGCGAGGCACATGCTGTAGCTCTAGCCCCCAGAACTGTTTCTCCATCCTGCGGACTTCAGCAAGGTAAGCTTCCATGTGCTCGTCCTTTGGCTCGTATACCTTGTTGGAGAAGTTGACGAGGAGTTGTGAATTGCCCTTGATGGTGAGGCGCTTTACCCCTAAGGCGATCGCGGCTTTCAAGCCTGCTATCAGGCCTTCGTACTCTTCTATATTGTTGGAGACCTTCTCTCCGTGCTGGAAGCAGAGTTGCACGGCGTAATAGAGTTTGTCCTGAGTGGGGGATACGAGCACCGCGCCAGCTCCCATGCCATGTCGGGGGAACGCCCCATCGAAGTACATGACCCAGCCGTCCGGCGCTTCGCTTCCTGGGGAAAGTGACCGGTCTTCGCCTGCCTTGAGACCCGGTGCTTCTACCCATTCTGCCACGAAATCCGCAAGTGCGGCTCCCTTGATGACCCTGGTCGTACTGAATTCCAGCTGAAATGCTTGTAGTTCGATGTTCCATTTAGCGACCCTTCCAGCTGAGTTGGGGCTCCTGAGTACCCTCTCCAAGGGGTATGCCGAGACGACCTTGATGGGGTGGCCTTGGAAGTAGTGTCGCAGCTTGCGTGAGGCCACCAATAGCGCGAGGAGGAGCTTTTGAGGCATGGGGTACCGCGCCCTCGCGTCCTGTAGCACCGTGCTGATGAAATACACAGGGTGCTCGATGAGGTTGAGGGTGCTGACACAGCTTGCATCCTCTAGGGGTCGAGGCGTCTCCTAAGGCAACGGAGCCCCCAGCTCTTGATCGTTTGAAGGGGCCTCCCCTGCCCCGGGTGCGCCCTCCTGCTGCAGCTGCCCCTCTCTGGCTGTGGTCGCGGTCCTCGCGAGGCCCTCTTGGCCTCGCTCTGCTTCAGCCTGGTCAGTCGATGCGGCCTTGGCCCGGCGCTCCTCCCTGACCGCCACCAGAGCTGCGCTAGCGGAGTAGGGCGTGGACGCAAGGTAGAGCACCAGGGGCTCCTGAGGGCGAGGGGCTACCATCACCGGTGGGCTGGTAAGGTACCTCTTGAGTTCTTGGAACGCCTTGTCGGCCTCTTCAGACCATTCGAAGGGGCCTTTCTTCTTCATAAGCTTGAAAAAGGGCAGTGCTCGCTCCCTTAGCTTGGATATGAAGCGCCCTAGCGCGGTTACATGCTCGGTGAGCTTCTGCATCTCCCTGAGGGTCTTCGGTGGGCTCATGTCCTCGATCGCCTTGACCTTCTCCGAGTTGCCATCTATGCCTCTGTGGGATACTAGGAAGCCCAGGAGCTTGCCCGAGGGGACTCCAAAAACGCATTTCTCCGGGTTGAGCCGTAGATCCACTTCGTTGAGGCTCACGAAGGTTTCCTCCAGGTCCTGTATCAGGGTTTTTGCCTCCCGAGACTTCACCACGATGTCGTCGACGTAAGCCTCAGCGTTCCTCCCGAGCTGCCGGCCTAAAGCGATGTGCATCGGCCGCTGAAAGGTTGCGCCTGCGTTGCGTAACCCAAATGGCATGCACATATAGCAATACACCCCACATGGGGTTAGGAAAGCAGTCTTCTCCATGTCTTCCACCGCCATCTTGATCTGGTGATAGCCCGAGAAGGCATCCAGGAAGCACAATAGGTCACACTCTACGGTGGAGTCGACTATCTGGTCAATGCGGGGGAGCGGAAATGGGTCCTGCAGGCAGGCTTTGTTGAGGTTGGTGAAGTCGACACACATGCGCTCCTTCCCCCCTTCTTTGGCACGACAACAGGATTAGCCAGCCAATCGGGGTAGCGGACCTCGCTTCCAGTTTTCCGGGTCTCTTGAACAATGAAAGCCTGTTTCTCAGTAGACTGCCTCCTTGCCTTCTGCTTCACGGGGCGTACGTTGGGGCACACATTGAGGTGATGCTCGATCACACCTCTCGGGACTCCTGCTAACTGATCAGGTTCCCACGCGAACACCTTCTTGTTCGCGCGCAGGAATCCGATCAGGGCCTTCTCCTGTTTGGGCTCGAGGTTGGCCCCTATGGTGAAGGTGGCGCCGGTGGACCCATCCTCGTTGACCGATACTTGCTTGGTTTCCGCCTTGTCCTGGGTGAATAGCTGCTTCTTTTTAGCCGGCGCAGCCCCCCTGGGCTCAAGGGCATCGGTGCTAGTGGGCTGTGCCACCGTGGCCGCCTTGAAGGTGAGTTGGAGCACCTGCAGGGCATCCCTCGCGTCTCGTGGCACGGTGAGGATTCCGCTGCTCCCGGGCATCTTCATGAGGTTGTACACCGGGTGAGTTGCCGCCATGAACCGGGCCAAGGCCAGGTAGCCGAGGATGGCGTTGTAGGGGAGGCCGATGGGGGCGATGTCGAAGTCGATCAGCTCTGTGTGGAAGTTGTCGTAGGTGCCGAAGGTCACTGGGAGGCGGATCTGCCCCAGGGAGGCAGTGGAACCGGCTCCGACGCCTGAGAAGGGCCTGCTGGGCTGGAGCCGCTCCGGTGGCACATGAAGGAGGCCGAAGGCCTCCACCGAGAGCACGTTGAGGCTGGCACCACCGTCGATGAGGGTCCTGGTGATGGCCACTTGGCAGATGGTGGGGGTGCACAGCATCGAGAGTGCGCCCGAACCGGAGGGGTTGAAGGGGTGATCATCCGCGCCGAAAGTCAGATCGGCCTCGGGCGCCGCCCAACCCCGGGGGGCCTCTTGGTGCTTGGATGCAGCGCTGATCTGACGGGTGAATGGCTTGACGTGGTGACTCGAGGGTGGTGCCTTGGGAACCACCCAGGAGAGCCGCGACGACGGGCGGCGCTGGCATGGCGAAACGGGCGAGGAAGAGGTCGCGTAGCTCCTCCCAAGAGGTCACAGAAGCTGTCGGTAGGTGGAGGAGCCACATGCGCGGGACACCGGTGAGGGCCATGGGCAACCAGTTGGCCATCACCCGGTCATCGCCCCGGCCTTGAGGACGGCGTCCTCATACACCAGCAGGAAAACCAGCGGGTTTTTCGCGCCGCCGTAGCGCGGCGGCATCTCGGGCTTCAACTTGCGCGGCCACTGCACCCGTCGCAAGGCGGGGGCCAAGGCCTGGAGCCCCCTGGCCCCAGCGCCGGCGTCTGCTGCCGGAGCGGGCGGCGCGTTGTCCGCCATGAGGACGGAACGCGGTGTTGATGGAGAGCGGACCGTCGGGAGGGAACTCCGGCGCACCCCTACCTGGCGCCAAATGTCGGATTTCGGGTTCCGGCAGACCCTTGAGGTTCGAACATTGGGGTGCGCGCAGAGATGTCTCCCCTACCGATCTATGTCCGATCCTCTCGTGCGAACTAGATGAAAATGATGAACATTAAGAGATATGAGATTATACTGGTCCGGGCCACCGTGTGGTGTGATACCCTACTCCAGTGTGGTGGTGTGGTGGATTGCCTCAGGGGCTGATGATGGACAGTACCAGGGAAGAAAAACCTCGCGAGGGGTGTTCTTGAGCTGATGCGGTGTATTCTACTTAGTCTCTACTAGGTTTTCTCTCTCTCTCTCTCCCTGTTCCTTTCTCTCTTTGTGGAGGCTAGCTCTATTTATAGAGGCCCTGGGCCTCTCCCTGAATAAATGCAGCGGGAAGGGCGCCAACAATTGGCCATTTTCAAGGGGAACATCTTGTACAAGTTATCCTGACCAAAGGTGGTCTTCGGCTGCCAAAAGCACTAGTGATGACACCGTCTTGGGCTCCACGGTGACCTCCGTCCGCCCGTCCGGGTGGTCTTGGTCTCGTTGCACCGGAATGGTAACCTTTGCCTGATACCTTGGCCTGTGCTTGCCCCCTTTGGACCAAAGGGGAAACAAGAACCCTGCGCAGGCCGGCGCCCTCCTGGCGCCCGCCTGGCCTTGATCGTCATGGCTTGCATCATGGGATCCTCGCGAGGTACCCTCGCATTGATCTCTTCGCGTCCTCGCGAGCCTGCCTGATGAGGCCGCTCTTGGGGAAGCTTCCTGTCGTCTGCCCCGCGAGGCTTGGCCCCTCGCAAGGGTCTTGAGCTTGGGCTGATGAAGATGGGCCGCGCTGGGCACCCACCTAAGCCACGCTGCAGGCCACAGGCAGGCAAGTCTGGGGACCCCCGTTCCCAGAACGCCGACAGCCAACAACTCCAATAAGACTTCAAACGGGAATAAACATGCCAACTGTAGAAAGCAAATGAAAAAGCCATGTCCGGCACCTATTCTAGTCTTCGACATCTTCTCACCAGTGCGGAGCTAAGTGCTGCCACTGGGCGTGGGCGGGAGACCCCGAGGCCCAAGGGCGGCACTCCGGAGAATCCGGGGCATGTACAGCCGCACTCATTATTACGTGAGAGTGTCATGAGCGGCGAGCTTCACACACGTTTGCCTTCTTCACAGGCACCAGGCCTTTCCCAAACGCGACAGCTTCACAGGCATTGGCCTTCTTCAGCAGGCACCGGGCCTTTCCCAAAACGCGATAGCTTCACAGCCATTGGCCTTCTTCACAGGCACCAGGCCTTTCCCAAAACAGCGATAGCTTTCACAGGCATTGGCCTTCTTCACAGGCACCGGCCTTTCCCAAAAGCGAGCTTCATAGGCATTGGCCTTCTTCCGGAACGCGGTTCAAGCGATAGCTTCACAGGCATTGGCCTTCTTCACAGGCACCGGGCCTTTCCTAGGCGCTAGGCCTCACTCAGGGGTAGAACCTCTGGAGATGTTGAATGTTCCATGCGTTCTAGATGGGTACTCCCTCCGGAGTCTCCAAGCGCGCGAAGCCAGGCCTGGAAACATGAACAACCTTGAACGGGCCCTCCCACATGGGAGAGAGCTTGTGCAGCCCCTCCCTAGAGAGAACCCGTCTGAGCACGAGATCCCCTACCTCAAGGGTCCTGGGGCGGATGTTGCGGCAGTGGTATCGTCGTAGCGCCTGTTGATACCTTGCCGCTCGCAGTGCGGCTTCCCGACGGCGTTCCTCCCCCAGCACGAGATCCGTCCCCCGCATGGCGTCCTGCTGAGCCTCGTCGAATGCCAGGACCCGTGCGGAGCGACACCTGACCTCGTGAGGGAGAACCCCTGCTCCGTAGACGAGGAAGAACGGGGTCTCGCCAGTCGGCTTGGTCGCTGTCGTGCGGATTGACCACAGCACGGACTGGAGCTCGTCGTACCAGCCCCTGCCACAGGCCTCCAGCTTCTTCTTGAAGGTCCTGGCCTTGAGGCCCCTCAGGACCTCGCATTGGCTCGTTCAGCCTGGCCATTGCTCCGGGGGTGTGCTACCGAAGCGTAGCATATCTGCGTTCCAAGGTTAGCACAGTACGTTTTGAAGAGATTACTGGTGAATTGCGAACCGTTGTCAGTGATGATGCGGTTAGGCACCCAAACCGGCTCACGGGCCCTTGAATGAACTTGACTGCGAGCCTGCCGATTGGTGCGGACAGCTTCCACTCGGCCCACTTGGTGAACTTGTCCACAACGACGTAGAGGTAGAGATAGCCCTGGAGCCCGAGGGAACGGGCCAGAATGTTCCAAACCCCCACACGGAACGGCCATGTGAGAGGGGTATGGTCTGCAGACCCCCCGCAGGCTGATGGATCTGTTTTAGCGTGAAACTGCAGCCTCGCAAGCCTTCACCAGCTCAACGGCGTCGTTGAGTGCTGTGGGCCAGTAGAACCCGCTGCGGAACGCCTTGCGACGAAGGGTTCAGCGACGACGAGTGGTGCCCGCAGTCTCCGCTGTGTATGTCTGCCAGCAGTTCCTTTTTCTTGCTCCCTGGAAATGCAATCGTAGGGACACGTCATTTTGGCCGCTTCCTGTAGAGCTCCCATCCTGGATGCAATAAGCCGTGGCCTGCGTGCCACACGCGTCTCCTCCTCCTGTTCTCCCGGCAGAATCCCTTGCATCAGGTAGTCCTTGGAGCTCTGGGATCCAACATCCCTCTGAGCTCCAACGCCAGGAGCAGGCGGTGCCCCTGAGCCGGGCCGCAGACGGAGCTCCAAGGCAGGCGGCTGAGGAGGCTTCCTCCCTGGTTGGGCCGTGCCCGGATAGCGACGGGGCCGCCCGAAGGGCTTGAAGAGCGCTCCTCGAAGACGCCAGGGTTCCTGTGGCAGCCGCCTAGACGCCCTCTTGGCCAATGTCGTCGGCCTCCTGATTGGTGCGCGAGGCACATGCTGCAGCTCAGCCCCCAGAACTTTTCTCCATTCCTGCGGACTTCAGCGAGGTAAGCTTCCATGTGCTCGTCCTTTGGCTCGTATATCTTGTTGGAAGAAGTTGACGAGGACTGTGAATCGCCCTTTGATGGTGAGGCCGCTTTAACCCCTAAGCAATCGCGGCTTTCAAGCCTGCCTATCGGGCCTTCGTACTCTGCTATATTGTTGGAGACCTTCTCTCCGTGCTGGAGGCAGAAGTTGCAAGGCGTAATAGGAGTTTGGTCCTGAGTGGGGATACGAGCACCGCGGCCAGCTCCCGCGCATGTCGGGAGAACGCCCCATCGAAGTACATGACAGCCGTCCGGGCGCTTCGCTTCCTGGGAAAGTGACCGGTCTTCGCCTGCCTCGAGACCCGGTGCTTCTTCCCATTCTTGCCACGAAATCCGCAAGTGCGGCTCCCTTGATGACCCTGGTCGTACTGAATTCAGCTTGAAATGCTTGTAGTTCGATGTTCCATTCAGCGACCCTTCCAGCTGGAGTTGGGGCTCTGAGTACCCTCTCCAAGGGGTAATGCCGAGACGACCTTGATGGGGTGGCCCTTGGAAAAGTTAGTTCGCAGCTTGCGTGAGGCCCACCAATAGCCGCGAGGAGGAGCTTTTAGAGGCATGGGTACCGCGCCCTTCGCGCCGTAGCACTGTGCTGACGAAATACACGGGGTGCTCGACGAGGTTGAGGTGCTGACGCAGCTTTGCGTCCTCCAGGGGAGGCGTCTCCTGAGGCAATGGAGCCCCCCAGCTCTTGATCGTTTGAAGGGGCCTCCCTGCCCGGGTGCGCCCTCTGCTGCGGCTTGCCCCTCTCTGGCTGTGTCGCGGTCCTCGCGAGCCCTCCTGGCCTCGCCTCTGCTTCAGCTGGCCAGTCGATGCGGCCTTGGCCCGGCGCTCCTCCTTGACTGCCACCAGAGCTGCGCTAGCGGAGTAGGGCGTGGCCGCAGGTCAACCAGGGGCTCCTGAGGGCGAGGGGCTACCATCACCGGTGGCTGGTAAGTACCTTCTTGAGGTTCTTGGAACCGCCTTGTCCGGCCTCTTCAGTCCATTCGAAGGGGCCTTTCTTTCCATAAGCTTGAAGAGGGCAGTGCTCGCTCCCCTAGCTTGGATATGAAGCGCCCTAGCGGGTTACACGCCCGGTGAGCTTCTGCATTCTCCCTGAGGGTCTTCGGGGCTTCATGTCCTCGGCCTTGACCTTCTCCTGGTTTGGCCTCTATGCTCTGTGGGATACTAGGAAGCACAGGAGCTTGCCTGAGGGGACCAACACGCATTTCTCCGGTTGAGCCGTAGATCCACTTCGTTGAGGCTCGCGAAGGTTTCCTCCAGGTCCTGTATCAGGGTTTTTGCCTCCCGAGACTTCACCACGATGTCGTCGAAAGCCTCAGCGTTCCTCCCGAGCTGCCGGCCTAAAGCAATGTGCATCAGCCGCTGAAAGGTTGCGCCCTGCGTTGCGCAACCAAATGCATGCACGTATAGCAGTACACCCCACACGGGGTTTAGAAAGCAAGTCTCTCCACGTCTTCCACCGCCATCTTGATCTGGTGATAGCCCGAGAAGGCATCAGGAAGCACAATAGGGTCACACTCTGCGTGGAGAGACTATCTGGGTCAATGCGGGGGAGCGGAAATGGTCTTGCGGGCAGGCTTTGTTGAGGTTGGTGAGTCGACACACATGCGCTCCTTCCCCCCTTCTTTGGCACGACAACAGGATTAGCCAGCCAATCGGGGTAGCGGACCTCGCGGATAACCCCTGCCGCTTCCAGTTCCGGGTCTCTTGAACGATGAAGCCTGTTTCTCAGTAGACTGCCTCCTTGCCTTCTGCTTCACCGGGGCGTGTACGGTTGGGGCACACGTTGAGGTGAATGCTCGATCACCCTCTCAGGACTCCTGCTACTGATCAGGTTCCCACGCGAACACCTTCCTTGTCGCGGCACAGGAATCTGATCAGGGCTTCTCCTGTTCGGGCCTCGAGTTTGGCCCCTATGGTGAAGGTGCGCCGGTGGACCCGTCCTCGTCGACCGGTACTTTGCTTGGTTTCCGCCTTGTCTGGGTGAACAACTGCTTCTTTTTAGCCGGCGCAGCCCCCTTGGCTCAAGGGCGTCGGTGCTGGTGGGCTGTGCCACCGCGGCCGCCTGAAGCGAGTGGAGCACCTGCAGCGCATCCCTCGCGATCTCCTGGCACGGTGAGGACGCCGCTGCTCCCGGGCATCTTCACGAGGTTGCACGCCAGGTGAGTTGCCGCCATGAACCGGGCCATGGCCAGGTAGCCGAGGATGGCATTGTAGGGGAGGCCGATGGGGGCGATATCGAAGTCGATCAGCTCTGTGCGGAAGTTGTCGTAGGTGCTGAAGGTCACTGGGAGGCGGACCTGCCCCAAGGAGGCGGTGGAACTAGCTCCGACGCCTGAGAAGGGCCTGCTGGGCTGGAGCCGCTCCGGTGGCACATGAAGGAGGCTGAAGGCCTCCACCGAGAGCACGTTGAGGCTGGCACCACCGTCGATGAGGGTCCTGGTGATGGCCACTTGGCAGATGGTGGGGGTGCACAGCATCGAGAGTGCGCCCGAACCGGAGGGGTTGAAGGGGTGATCATCCGCGCCGAAAGTCAGATCGGCCTCGGGCGCCGCCCAACCCCGGGGGGCCTCTTGGCGCTTTGGATGCAGCGCTGATCTGACGGGTGAATGGCTTGACGTGGTGGCTCGAGGGTGGTGCTTGGGAACCACCCAGGAGAGCCGCGACGACGGGCGGCGCTGGCTGCGGCGAAACGGGCAGGAAGAGGTCGCGTAGCTCCTCCCAAGAGGTCACAGAAGCTATCGGTAGGTGGAGGAGCCACATGCGTGGGACACCGGTGAGGAGCCATGGGCAACCAGTTGGCCATCACCCGGTCGTCGCCCCCGGCCTTGAGGACGGCGTCCTCATACGCCAGCAGGAAAACCAGCGGGTCCGTTGCGTTGCCGTAGCACGGCAGCATCTCGGGCTTGAACTTGCGCGGCACTGCACCCGTCGCAAGGCGGGGGCCAAGGCCTGGAGCCCCCTGGCCCCAGCGTCGGCATCTGCTGCCGGAGCGGGGCGCGTTGTCCGCCATGAGGACGGAACGCGGTGTTGGTGGAGAGCGGGCCGTCGGGAGGAATTCCGGCGCACCCCTACCTGGCGCGCCAAATGTTGGGATTTCGGGTTCGGAACAAACCTTGAGGTTCGAACATTGGGGTGTGCGCGGAGATCTCTCCCTACGATCTACGTCCGATCCTCTCGTGCGAACTAAGATGAAAATGATGAGCAACACAAGAGACACGAGGTTTATACTGGTTCGGGCCACCGTTGTGGTGTAATACCCTACTCCAGTGTGTAGTGTGGTGGATTGCCTCTAGGGCTGATGATGGACAGTACAAGGGAAGAACAGCCTCGCGAGGGGTGTTCTTGACTGGTGCAATGTGTTCTACTTAGTCTCTACTGGGTTTTCTCTCTCTCCCTCTCCTTTTCTCTTGTGGAGGCTAGCTCTATTATATAGAGGCCCTGGCTCTCCTCGAATAATTGAGCGGGAAGGGCGCCAACATTTGGCCATTTTGAAGGGGAACATCTAGTACAAGTTATCTGACCAAAGGTGGTCTTCGGCTGCCAAAAGCACTGGTGATGACGCCGTCTTGGGCTCCACGTGACCTCCATCCGGCCGCCGGCTGGTCTTGGTCTGTTGCCCCGGAATGGTAACCTTTGCCTGTGCTTGCCCCCTTTGCACCAAAGGGGAAACAAGGACCCTGCACAGGCCGCGCCTGCCGCTTGGCCTTGATCGTCATGGCTTGCGTCATGGGATCCTCGCGAGGTACCCTTCGCATTGATCTCTCCACCTCCTCGCGAGCCTGCCTGATGAGGCCGCTCTTGAGGAAGCTTCCTGTCGTCCGCCCCGCGAGGCTGGCCCCTCGCGAGGGTCTTGAGCTTTGGCGATGAAGATGGGCCGCGCTGGGCCCCCACCCGAGCCACGCCGTAGGCCGCAGCAGGCATGTCTGGGGACCCTTGTTCCCAGAACGCCGACAACAGCAGCTGCGAACTGCGAGTCGAGGCAAGGAACCAGACGGCAAGAAATCGAACGAATGAGAAAAGTCACCCCCAGCACATAGCAATGAAAATTCAACTTCAACTTAAATCCAAAGCCAAAAACAGGGCTATAGGGAAGAGATTAAGAGAAAATGGCCGCGTCCGGCACCTAGTCTAGTCTTCTTGTCTTCTCACCAGCGCGGAGCTAAGTGCTACCACTAGGCGTGGGAGGGAGCCCCGTGGCCCGAGGGCGGCGCTCCTGAGACTCCAGGGCGTGTACAGCCCCACTCATTATTACGTGAGAAGTGTCACGAGCAGAGATCTTCACAGGCGTGAGCCTTACTTACTATCGCCAGATGAGGGCCCCGCCTTGCGCCGCCCTCGACCACCGTTGGTTCGACCGGAAACCAGGACAAAGCCAAGGGGCAAAGGGGACCCTAGCGGCGCCCTCGGTGACCACGGGTCCTATGCCGGGGGGAAGGCTCCCCAGCACCTCCCCAACAGAGGGCCTACCTCCGGGAGGCGCCTTGCTCTGCGCGATGCGGGGAGGGACCTGGCTCCCGGCCTCTCCCCTGCGGCCCCCAGTGTGCTCCTCCTGGTGGGAGGACGGCCATTGAGCTGGGGCCTCCGTCCACCATTGTGACCTGATCCTCCTGCGACCCATGGTTAGCATAAGCTTGCTCCTGAGAGATTAGTGGTACCCTGTAGCTGTCGTCGCCGGTATGGTTGGTGAGGCTCGCGGCGCGCTCGAGGGGCTCCTAGAAGGCCTAAGCTTCCAGCTCCTACTCCTCCCAGCCCAGCTCGAGGAACGAGCCAGGGTCGTCTTCCAGCGCATACTCCTGGTCTACCATGCAGGGCACGTAGCACTACTAGGAAAATGCCTATAGATAGAAGTTTACCAGTAGCGTTTGTCTACAAACCAACGCTACTAGTAGTTAGCAGTAGCGCTGGCAAAGAACGGTGCTATTGGTATCAGTTAGCAGCAGCGCTTGTTACCTAGACCCGTGCTACTACTAAGCGTAATACACCACACCCCCGGTCAAAAAATAGCAGCAGTGCCTGACATCCAACCTGCGCTACTGCTAATTTAGTATCTATAGCGCCTGTTTGTCTAAGAGCGCTACTGCTAATTTTTCTATGTATAATATTTTACCAGTAGCGTGTGTTTCTTTCCCTCGCTATAAGTAGTGCAACCCTAGCCGTAGCTATTTTGCAAGCTGCCATAGCATTAGCGCGTATAGGTGTCCCGTGCTACTGCTATGCCCGCCAGCCACCTACCACCTTTCCCCTCCTTCCCCCCTCTCTTATTCCCCTTCCTTTCTCCCCCATTCCTTGCACCTTGCTTGTTCCTTTCATTGCTCCCCCTCTACCACCCCTCCATTAGAGCCCTCCCTCCCCCTCTTCTTTGCCCCTCCACCACCCCTCCATTAGAGCCCTCCCTCCCCCTCTTCTTTGCCCTCCACCACCACCCTTTTCCTTGTGCCCTCCGCCACCACCCCCTCTATTAATGCCCTCCCCCCTCTTCCATTAATGCCTTCCCTCTTCTCTCCCTCTCCTCTCCCACTATCTCCCTAGCTAGCTCTCTCCCTCCCTAGCTAGCTAGCTAGTTAGAGCTATATATAGAGCTACTAGGTAATTAAGAAGAAAGGTGCCCGATATCCCTCTCGACACATAGGTGAGCAAAAAAAGGTGTTTGTGTGGATTGGACCGAAACTATATATATATGGACGATATAAGAACATATATACCGAATTGTGTGTGGCATAATTTGAGTTTCCTACATTGTGTATTTGATGAAATAATGTGGGTGACATGAGTTGCCTATGTTTTGCCGAAATGTCGATTCATTTCCGTTTCAGCGAATTTCGGGCAAAACTCAATATGTCCTATGTTTAGGGAAGTCATGCTGAATTTTTGTATGAATTTGATCCATGCATGCATATATACGTGGTTATAATATTTGCTCGCGCATGCAGGTGATCATGAAGGTCAATGGAAGGATGGTGGAAATATTGGCAATCCGCTGTGGATGACATGTATGAAAAAAGATTGAGGGATGTTTTATGTCCGTGTCGAAAATGCAAAGGAAGAGTCAGGCTCGACACCTTTCAGGGTGTAAATTCAAGGCGCACCTGCTCATGCATGGTTTCATGCATGGCCATACTCGGTGGATAAGTGAATGATGATGATGATGAGGACGTCGACGGGCAGGAAATAATGACATGGGGCCACCAGACGAAGAGATGACCGATATGTGCCCGAAGAGGAAGACGGCCTCGGAAATGGCGATGGCAAGAGGCAGTTCAAGGTGGAGAAGACGCGGACACGCTGCCACCGTCTTCGTGCTACTAAGTTCAGCCAGCAGGACCCGCTTGTTCAGGAACCTGCTTCGCAAGAAGACGACTAGCACAAGAGCTGCTTCTAGAGAGGAGGCCAAACTGGCGCAACTGGAGGTAGACTCGATGACCCTTTGTATGATGGTTGTAATCCCTAGGTGACCCGCTTGAGTTTCACACTAGAACTTCTAAAGATGAAGGCAAAAAACAAATGGACAGATACAAGCTGGATGAGCTTCTGAAGTATCCTAAAGAAGGTTCTTTCCCGCGGGAAGCCTGTGTCCTACTTGTGTCGAGGAGGCAAAGAAAATCGTGTGCCCTCTTGATCTGCCACACTTAGATATCACACATGCATCAATGATTGCAACATATATCAGAACGAGCACACGGAAAAAACCGTCTATCCAAAGTGCAATGCTTCACGATATAAAAAGGCCGAAAGAAAGCTCCACAGAAAGTTGTATGGTACTTTCCGATCACTCGCGTCTACAGCGGTATTTCGTAGATCTAAGGAAGCAAAGCTTATGAGATGGAACGTGGAGAGGGTGATGCCAGATGATGGAGATGAGCCGAAGCTGAGACACCTCGCAGATGCTAGCCAGTGGAGAGCATTAAATGTTCAATTTGATTTTTTGCAAATGATCCAAGGAATGTCATGCTTGGCGCTAGTAGTGATGGCATGAATCCATTTGGCAACCAGAACACCAATCATAGCACATGGCCCCGTGTTTGTATGGATGTACAACCTCCCCCCTGGTTGTGCATGAAGGAAAAATACATACACATGGCTATTCTTATTCAAGGGCCGAAGACAACCGGGAAATGATATAAATTGTATCTGGGTTACTGAAAGAGGAGTTACACACCTTATGGACAACAATGTCCGGCAAGACATGGGATGCAAGCAAAGGAGAGTATTTCTACATGACAGCCGGCTGATCACGACGGTGTAGGACTATCTCGGTTACGGCTATCTCTCCGGCCAGGTGTGCCACGGATATTGCGGATCCACGAGCTGCATGGATGATACAACTTCTCTGCAGCTATCGAAAGATGGCGGGTCTTCAAAAAGCTTGTACATGGGGCATCGAAATGGCTCGAGAAGGATGACCCGTGGAGAAAGCGTGGAGATCTATTCAATGGTAAGGCTGAGCATCGAGGTCCTCGCGTAAGCGTAGCGGTGCAGAAATATATAAGTTATTGAAGAACTGGGAAGAGTGCCCCTCGCTGGGAAATACGAAGAAAAAGGCACCGGAGCCCCTGCTGAAGATATGGAAGACGAGATCTGTTTTACGGGACTTGGAATACTGGCCCATACTCGACACACCTTATAGCCTTGATGAAATCCATATCACAATAAAATATCCTTGAGAGTTTGCTTGGAACATTTATGAACATGCGGAGAGGACCAAGGATGGGCCGAAGGCAAGAAAAGACTTGGAATTTTTGAAAATCAGGAAAGATCTCCAAATGCCCGGTAAAAGGTCGTCAGAGGAGGACCGGAGACGGAGACAGAGACGGAAGATAGGGGCAAAAAAGTAAACAAGAAGGAAGAACAATATTGTCCCCCCCCTCTTGCTTCACCTTAGATCCGAAGGAGGTCGATCAATTGTTCAAGTGCTATGCCTGGAATCAAAGTTAGTTCCGATACTGTGGAAGATAAGAAGATATCTGGACACTAAGAAAAAAAGGTTCAGTGGGATGAGTCTGATACGTCTCCGTCGTATCTATAATTTTTGATTGTTCCATGCCAATATTATTCAACTTTCATATACTTTTTGGCAACTTTTTATATTATTTTTGGGACTAACATATTGATCCAGTGCCCAGTGCCAGTTCCTGTCTGTTGCATGTTTTTGGTTTCGCTGAATATCCATATCAAACGGAGTCCAAACGGGATAAAAACGGACGGAGCTTATTTTTGGAAAATATGGAAAATTCGGAAGGAAAATCAACACGAACCAGTGCCCGAGGTGGTCACGAGGCAGGGGGGCGCCCTCCCCTTAGGACGCGCCCCCCACCCTCGTGAGCCCACCGTAAGGCGGTGACGCTCTTCTTTTGCCGCAAGAAAGCTAATTTTCGGAAAAAAATCACGGCGAAGGTTTCAGGCCAATCGGAGTTACGGATCTCCATATATACACGAAACGGTGAAACAGAGCCAGATAGAACGCAGAAACAGAGAGACAGAGAGATAGATCCAATCTCGGAGGGGCTCTTGCCCCTCCCACGCCATGGAGGCCATGGACTAGAGGGGAAACCCTTCTCCCATCTAGGGAGGAGGTCAAGGAAGAATAAGGAGGGGGCCTCTCTCCCCCTCGCTTCCGGTGGCACCGGAGTGCCACCGGGGGCCATGATCATCACCATGATCTTCACCAACAACTTCATCGCCATCATCACCAACTCTTCCCCCCACTATGCAGCGGTGTAACCTCTCTCTTACCGCTGTAATCTCTACTTAAACATGGTGCTCAACGCTATATATTATTTCCCATGATGTATGGCTATCCTATGATGTTTGAGTAGATCTGTTTTGTCCTAATGGCTATTTGATGATCGTGATTGGTTTGAGTTGTATGTTTTATTATTGGTGCTGTCCTATGGTGCTCTCCGTGTCGCGCAAGCGTGAGGGATTCCCGCTGTAGGGTTTGCAATATGCTTATGATTTGCTTATGGTGGGTGGCGTGAGTGACAGAAGCACAGACCCGAGTAAGTAGGTTGTTTGCGTATGGGATAAAGGGGACTTGATGCTTTAATGCTATGGTTGGGTTTTACCTTAATGAATCTTTAGTAGTTGCGGATGCTTGCTAGAGTTCCAATCATAAGTGCATATGATCCAAGTAGAGAAAGTATGTTAGCTTATGCCTCTCCCTCAAATAAAGTTGCAATAATGATTACCGGTCTAGTTATCGATTGCCTAGGGACAAATAACCTTCTTGTTGACAAAAGCTCTTTACTAAAAATAATTTAGTTGTGTCTTCATTTAAACAGCCCCTAGCTTTTGTTTTCGTGGTCTTTACTTTCTTGCAAGCCTACCCAAAAACACCAAAAAGTACTTCTAGTTTCATACTTTTCTAGGTAAAGCAACGTCAAGCGTGCGTAGAGTTGTATTGGTGGTCGATAGAACTTGAGGGAATATTTGTTCTACCTTTAGCTCCTCGTTGGGTTCGACACTCTTACTTATCGAAAATTCTTGCGATCCCCTATACTTGTGGGTTATCAAGACCTTTTTCTGGCGCCGTTGCCGGGGAGCAATAGCGTGGGGTGAATATTCTCATGTGTGCTTGTTTGCTTTATCACTAAGTAATTTTTATTTGCTTGTTCTTAGTTGTTTCCTATCTTTAGTTATGGGTAGGAAATGCAAAATACCAAAAAAATAGTTGTACCTACTGAACCAATGGTTGAAGAACCACTCAAAATCTATCACACTGTTGAAGCTTATTACTTGGATCATCTTCGATCCCTATGTGCTCGTGCTGAAACCCCAACTAGCTTAGTTGAGGGCAAATCTTTAGATGAGCATGCTGTTATGTGCGACACCGTATATCTGAAAAAGGGAAACTATTATGGGGTCAAATTCAGCGTTTGCAATGCTATGCTTGGAATTTTGTGAAATATATGATTTTACTTTGTTCTGAAACCCTAAGAAACACCTTCCTACCAATGTGAGTTTATGATAATGGAATCTTATCCATATCTAAGGGTTTAATTTACTATGATGTTCAACAAATTGAAATTTGTTGCTTTTAAGGGTTTTGAAATTGCTTCTTTGATTGAAAAGTATGATGCTACTCTTACAAATCTGAAATTGCCATATTTAAATTTGCTATGATAATTATGCTTTTAATGCCTATGTTGAACCATATATTGAGTACTACTCCGCTGTCCAAGAAGAGATATTTTGCAGGAGTCTATGGAAGAAGAAATTGATGAAACTGTGAGCTCATTGGATGAAAAAGATGATGAGGAGAGCGAAAGAACAAAAGGAGGAAGATCGGAAGAACGGATTGATCACCCGTGCCCACCTTATAATGAGAGTAACTCTTCAACTCATAAATTTTTTAATTTCCCTTCGTGCTTACCGAAGGATGATTGCTATGATGATTGTTATGATCCCTATGATTCTTTTGAAATATCCCTTTTTGATGATGCTTGCTATGCTTGTGGCCAAGATGCCAATATGAATTATGCTTATGGAGATGAACTTGCTATATTTCCTTATGTTAAACATGAAATTGTTGCTATTGCACCCACACATGATAGTCCTATTATCTTTTTGAATTCTCCTGACTACACTATATCGAAGAAGTTTGCCCTTATTAAGGATTACATTGATGGGTTGCGTTTTACTATTACACATGATGATTTTTATGAATATATATGCATGTGCTTGCTGCTCCTACTTGCAATTATTATGAGAGAGGAACTATATCTCCACCTCTCTATGTTCCACATGATAAAATTGCAAGAAACTGTTTATACTATGCATTGGCCTTTACTTTGTGGCATGAATTGTTCTTTT